>NW_027532605.1:4730113-4969851 GCF_008692635.1 Crocuta crocuta
CCCGCCCCTCCCCTACTCTTTCTCTCTCTCTCTCTCAAAATAAATTAATAGACTTAAAAGAATAAATCTTTTAGAATAATTTATATCTATTCCAACTGAAGTTTACCAAGTCTATGCAATGTTTTCAATATTTACATAGATTAAGGAAAAATCTAGTTGTTAATTACATCAAATTTAAATTATCACTTAGCATAAACCATGAGAGACTCTAGAAAAGAGTTTGATAGCATTTATACAATGATTATCCATAAAACATCTCAATTTATTTCCATCGTATCATGAAGCTTAACTTTTGGTCTTTGATCCTTGACATAAACTTCATAATGAAATTCAGTAACTAAAATATTACTGGACAACTGGATTTTTAAAGTTTTTAAAAGAGTTAGCTTTACTACTAAATCCTATAATCTCTTTGATCCAATTAACTGGCCAGTTAACATTATTTACAAGTCAAAATATACCTCAAGAATCCAGAGGAAAGTTAGCAGTGAATTTCAGTCTTTCTTTGCAGCACTGGTAAATTTCAAAAATTCAAGGGAAAGTTGAGAGATGAGAATTTGTTAACTTTGCATGTTGCTTTAACCCTGTGACCCAAGGGACTGTATATACTTATTTTATTTATTGGGTGAGAGGAAATCTTTAACCAGAGCCACAAATAAATCATCCTAGTCAGAAGGACACTCCACTGTATAGTAACGACATAGCTGTTAGCTAAAGTAATATGAAGAACACACCTTCTGCAGTCACAGAAATAAGGCTTTGAAAAGTGACTCTTCAGTACTTTGGGGAAATCATTTACCACAAATAAAAAACTGAGCACTTCTCAGATAACATCTGAAAAGTGCCTTGTATAAAGTAAACACTTAATAAATGGTTATTATTACTGTTGACCTTAAGCATATTAATTAACCAATGTCTTCCTTGGTCTGTTGCACACTCTATTTCCAGCTAATTTCCTTAGCTCATTACTCAACTCCCATCTCTCTGCCTGTCAATCCTGCTTTAACTACCAGAGTGCCTTACTTCAGCACATATCTATTAAAAGGAGTACATCTGGCTATTTAATGGCTCTTTTCAGTAAAAGAATAATCATTTATTATTAAAAATATATTAAATCTCAAATGGGCAAGGTATGATTTTTTAGGACATTTTAGAATAGGATATTTGAATTATATCAACTAACAAAATATTTAAATAAGTCATGCTTAATAGTTTACACTTTTTAAATTTTTTTTTAATGTTTTTATTTATTTCTAGGAGAGAGAGAGAGACAGTGTGAGCAGGGGAGGGTCAGAGAGAGAGGGAGACACAGAATCTGAAACAGGCTCCAGGCTCTGAGCTGGCAGTCAGCACAGAGCCCGACGCGGGGCTCGAACCCACGAACCGCGAGATCATGACCTAAGCAAAAGTCGGACGCTTAACCGACTAAGCCACCCAAGCGCCCCATAGTTTACACTTTTTAATGTAAATTATCTCATTTTATTTCAGGTGAGAATTAGTAAACCTAGTTTTTAATTTAGAAAAAACTGAGCCTTAGGAGAATAAATAACTTACTCAAGGTGTCCCTGCTAGTAATTGCTAGGGCTGGCTCTTTTGATACCAGATACTGTTTTTCCTAGTATACACTAACTTTCTACAGTGAAAAACAAGACCTACTACAGAAATCAGAAACAGTAGAGATCACAGCCTGAAAGGAAAGGACTATGAAGTATTAGAGCCCTGGCAACTTGGCATTTTACAATCTGAGCAAAGATAAACATCCCATTCTTTATCTTCCTTCCTGTATATCTATCTACATATCCATACATTTTCTGTATCCTTATCATTAGTTTTGAAGAAGTGCAGTGGTATCTCTATGTTTAGCTGTTTTATAAACATATCTTTGTTTCATGATCAAATGCCAAATGTGCCTCCTGGCTTAAAAGTACTGATGTTCACAACAGTTCTCTAATCTGTTTAAGACAGAGTGAAGGAAAGAAGTCAACTTGTCCCCCAGGCAAGGGCTCTGGAGTAGGAGTCCCAGGATTCTGTTTATTTTTGAAGCCTTGGGCATGTTCTTTGTGTTTTAATGTATTGGGAAATGTTTGTTTTGTTCTTTATTCCATATGGTATTGAATGGAGTATGTATATATGTTAAAATGAATTCTCTATCTTAGTATAAATGATTTTCTTAACTTTGATGCTTATTTTCATTCTTGTTTTTTATACTTGATAGTATAGAAATGATAAACAGTCATACTTTGACATAGTTTAACTAGGTCTTAAGTGTATTTTTTAAAATACATTTTTATTTTTGAAGTTTTAGATTTACAGAAAAATTGTAGAGATACGCTCCAGACTCAATTTCTCCCTCTTCTTATGATCTTATATTAACAACTAATTAACCAGTATTGAACTTTATTAACTAAAGTCCTTATTTATTCAGATTTCCTTGGGTTTTACCTAATAACCTCTTTCTGTTCCAGGACTATTCTACCCAAGATACCATATTACATTTAGTTGTCATGTCTTCTTAGGCTCCTCTTGGCTGTGAAGTTTCCTAGATTTATTTGTTTTTCATGACCTTGACAGTTTTGAGGAGTACTGGTCAAGTATTTTATAGAATGCTGCTTAATTGGAATTTGTCTAACTTTTCTTTTAATGATTAGACTGGGGTTGTGGGTTTGGGGGAGGACAACCTCAGAGGTAAAGTGCCATTCTCAACTACCAACATAACTTGTTCTATTGATGTTAAACTTCCTTCCCTGGCTGAGGTAGTGTCTGTCAGTTGTTTCCACTATAAATTTACTGCTGTTTTCCCTTTCTTTGGAAGAAAGTTGCTTTGTAGCCCTCTCCTAAGGAGTAAGAGTTATGTTCCATCTCCTTGCATGGAGTATCTCCAATAAATTATTTGGAATTCTGAACATTCACTCATTCGTTCATTCACTCGTTCATTCATTCATTCATTCATTCATATTAGTGTGTACTCAGGGGTATTTATTTTTTAAACTTTAAATAATAATTTAATGCTACTTTTCTTTTTTTGTTGTTCAAATTGTTCTGACCTTAGCCATTGGGAATTCTTTCTAGTGGTTCTGGTATCTCTTTGTTATATCCCCATCATTCTGGGTTTTTTTTTAATTTTTTCTTTTTTAGTGATGTCTTAGTTTTTAGCACTATAGGACACTGTAGGCATATCTTGTATACTTCCTGTCTTAGTCATAGAATCAGTCATTTTCCCAAAGAGCCTTCTTTTATTGGAGTATGGTATTAGAAACCACAGTCTGAGACCTAGGTATGTTCAGTGCTACTGGGGCGTCATTTTTTGTTTATACCCTCTCATTTGAAAGAGCAAGAAAATATATGTGTGTGTACAAACAGGTGTATATACATATACCTATAAATATTTTAATGAATTATGTTTCTATTAATATTTGAGAAGCAAAGACACCTTGGGAGTAGGATAGCCTTGGTGTTTACAATGTTCCTTTCTAAACTTCCCATGTGTGGGATAGCATATAAAACAGATGCAAATTAGGACATATCGATAAGTATCTTAAAGGTAGAGCTAAGCAAAGGCTGGAAACACATCATAAAAGTGTACCCTAAACCAGAGAATCCTATCTGGAGTTCATAGGCTGAATGGGCCTACCCATATGTTTTGTTTGGTGCACACAGTGCTTTTAAAACTTTTTGAATTATATAGCATTAAAAAAAGTGAGAAAAAAATAAAAAAGTGAGAGATGTAAAAAAACAAAAACACAAAACAAAAAATCCAAATAATGACTTCTAGATTCTCTTCAAAAGTTTATCATATCTGAGAAACTTCAGACCCTCATTATTCATCCAGCATTCACCTTGCATTGAACAGTGGTTCCAATATTGGTTAAGACTGCACACACTGCAGTCCACCCCCACCCCATTTTCTCCTGGATACAGAAAAGCCAGCTCAAATTCCATCCCACACGTGCTGTTGGTTTTCCCATAGTGAGGAGGAGAGGAAAGTATTTTTTAAATCCATGGCTAACACTGTAGGAAACTGAAAGATAGTCTGTAACATATATATATGTAATATGTATATATATTTTTAAGTATATGTACATATATATGTTAGTAAAATGAGAGAATGCCTATTTCTGTATACAAATGCGAAATACTGATTTGCTTAATATGCAAAGTATGACTGCATCAAAGTAATACTGCTTAAAATTCCAATGCAAAATGAACCCTAACCCATAAATTCGTTCTCCAATAAGGATCAGGACATAAAACTTCCTGCCACCTCTACAAAGTGACCTCATCAAGTAATATGATCCAACACAGAGTTTGGAATTTGATGTGGTCTTGAGATATATATCACGATTATATGGCCTAGTGTTAAATCTTTAGAAGACATTTTTATGTCTTTTATTTTCTATGAAAGTTTTTCTAAATCTTGAACCACATTATTTTGTGTAAAAGGCCAATAATAAATAATGTATCCAAGATCTACAAATGATATTTTACTGCTTTTTTTTAAGCACTACATTTGTGATTATACTGTAGATACCAGTCCAGTTAGTTTTATTCATAAGGGACATGAATAAAGAAAACAATTATTAATTGTAAAATATAGATTTCTAGTATGCAAGAATAAATATGCTAGTATGTCAGATAAAATGCTGAATCCACATTCAGCATTTGACATCTATCTTCTGTTTTCAAAATGATGACATTATGAGAAAATAAAAGATGAGCCATTAGTGATTAAATGAAAATAAAGTCTAGGTTATAAGCAACTGGAAGCTTGAAGCTTGCCGTGTTTTACTGATTGTAGCAAATTAAATACATTTATCAAGAAAATGAACTTATGGCAAGAAGAAAAAAAGGGTTGTAATTATTGGAATAAAAGTGAATTTAAATACAATTTTAAGTATAAAAATAAATATAGTATAGAATAAAATTTAAAAGTATAAAAAAATAAACCAAGTTTGACAATTTGACCACCTCCCTCTCCTCCCAATATCATTGCATAATTGTTGGCATCATAAGATTTTATCATGTTTATGCATGTCTATCTGCATGTATGTATAAATATATAAGCACACAATTTCATGTTTATAGGTATGTAGTATTTTTTGTCTATTTATGTATTTATTGTAAAAATCTGTAGCTGCCTAATATGAGTGTATATAACCATTTATATAAAGGAAAATACCTATAACCACAATACATATATATGAAACTGTATTTCATATATATGTTTACATATATAATAGTAATGTTTCAATTAGACTATGATAATAAACTCAGTGAAAACTTCTGGCCTGCAGAATATGTTGATTTTTCATGAAATTTCTTAGGAACATTTGCCACATAAATAAACATTTAAAAAAATAAATGTGATTAATACAACTTGAGTTAAAAATGAAGATTCTAGACTCTCAGTGCTGAGAAATCAGAAATGGAATCAGGGCTCTGCCTCTGTAGATTCCATGCTCCGAGTGATTTTACTGTGATGTCTACCTCACCACTTCCCATCCAGGCAGTGAACATGATTGACGAAAAGTATATGATTAACAAAATCATGTTCTTTGCTGATCTTCATTCCTGATGGAAAAGTTTACACCTGCAAAAACACTGTCTAGTGTCAAATCTGGGCCTCTCACTTCTGAAGTGTGGCAGTCTTGGCCCAGGACAAGCTGTTTAATTGCTGTGAGCCACTACTGTCACCTCATGGAAATGATGCTCTATTGAAGATTACATGAGATCAAGTATACAAAACTTCTGGACAGTATTAGCACAGAAAGTATTCAATAAATACAAACTTCTATGGCTACTTCACTACCACTACTATGACAGCTATCAAGTTAAAGAAAGTTCTTTTAAACTGAACTGCCTTCTATTTTAAGATAGTTATAATAATATATATATATTATATATTATATATATAATATATATATTAATATATATAATATATAATAATTTATAANTTCACATCAGTCTGGAGGTTACCTAAGTGTGTAGGTATGGTCATAATGTTTGCACCTGTTTGAAATGGAAACAATTGAAACACTTTAGCCTGCGGATTATCCTTAACAATAAACTGCCAAGTGGAGAGTGACTTTAGCTTTTCAGTTCACTGTTGGTTACCACTATTTGTGACACAAATGAGTAGCATTTGTTAGAAATTATTGCAGTATCATATTTGCAAGCTTAGGTAGTGTTTCCCTTACCAGGGAGGTACTCTACAGTTTCATGGAGCACTGAAAATGCATCCATTACTATTAAGACACAGTTACCTGTGTGGCAATATTTTGTCATAAAATATTTTTACTATAAATTACATATTACATATTATTATCCAGGTTAGGGAAGAAAAAAGTCTCTGAAGGAGTTGAAATAATAATCTAGAAATCCATGACCGTCTGTGGTAGGTTTTGTTTTTGCTGTTTGGTTGGTTTGAATGAGAGTTATTTGTTTTTAAATCAAGCTAGTGCTTTATTTATTATTTGACTTCAACCACAAATGTAAGCTGAAATGAAAATCAGAAGTAGAAGGAAAATTGTGACATAAATTGAAGATTTACTATACACGTTATATATATTGCAGCTAACCCTAGTTTGTGAACCTGCAGAGATGGGCAAGATGGCTTTGAAACGAATGCCTCTTATCACTTCTCAGATTGTACTAATTTCATGTGGTTAAGAAGGCATGTAGGAGCTAGTGTTTTCACTAATGATGGATTAATTGGAACTAGAGGGATTTCATTTTGTAAATCTTAAACTGGTAATCCACCCCATCTCCCTCTGTTTAGCCAAGCTTAAGAGAGAGAAATAGAACTTTTTGGCACTGCCATTTATGATACAATTTGCCCTTTATTTCTTGGTGTTTGGTAATTCCTGAAAATTCCAAAAAAATTTTTAAGTAGTTTTTTTTTCTTTACAATTCATTAAATTTGAATTTGCTTTATGTGAAACTGTTGAAAATGATATACTCCAATACAGTCCACCAAATTACTAAGGGATTGTTATGTTTATATTTTCAGCTACCTTAATAGAATAACTTTCAGGCTCAGGTTATGATTACTATTAACTCTGTAAAAGCTTCCTTGCTGGTTACAGGAAAAGTTGCTAAAGTGACTGACATTGGAACAGAACAGAGGGCTAGGGGTACTAAATAGCCCTCGGAATAGCCTGTAGAAGTTAAATCTAGGAATTTGTCGTGCTACAAAAGAACATCGATCAGCATACCATTTTTTACATTTGTTTCCTTTTTTATTAGCAAAAGAAGAGCTTTCAAGAATGGTCAACAAATTCTGTATGGCCATCTCCTTACTAGTCTGTAAGGTCCCTGAGGGCAGGGCAGTGATTTCCTGCATATCTTCCCAATTGCTTGTTCAGAAATAGACACCTGAAAGAAAATGGAAAGAAATTGTCTTTCCACTCTTCAAGCGAGGACAAATGTTCCAGAAAATCTCCATCTTGCAAGAAATAGAACTTCTGAACTCTGACTTGTCACTAACATCAGGCTTCACCTGCCTCTCTAACTTCCTTCTTTTTTTCCCTTCTGTCCTTAGGCTGAACCCTCCTTGATTCATACTAGGACGACAATAATGACCACTTATCTGGTTTGCTGCATGGAATCTTTCTCTCCTCTATGATTCTCCCAGCTTACTCTACAATCTCAGAAGACTCAGTCTTCCTTCTTTCATTTTGCTGCTCAATGAAGGGAAAGACTTCAATGCTATCACATTACCATCAACCAAGTTAAATACAGCGCTGTTAGTTGGTGTTCAGGATTTCGGTGATTGGAGGCAACTGACACTTTCTGGCATTTCTTCCACTTATTCCCTAGATAGACTACTCAGTGTAAGGGAAACCAAATCTGAGAATGCTCCCCAAGCACACCTCATCTCTGAGTAATTGTTTATTTTTCTCCCCAGTTGTTATTGCCAAGGCTCCTAGCCAAGCATTCCCAGGCAGTGAGTGCTCAATTAATGTGTTTTATTGAATTCTGACAATAAATTAGGTGTAAAGTTAAAGTTATATACCTTTTATTCTTACGCATTTTGATTTGGTTATCTGAATTTCATTCACCATTTTTAAATTATATTATGCTTTTCTAAAGTTGACTTTGGTTAAATAAAAGTATTGTCAAATTATTTAGAAAGGTAAGATAGCTTTTGCTAAATATTTGAAGCCAGGGATAATAAACTTCTACAACTCCTTTAAGCACACAGAATTAGTTTTATCTCATTAATGAAAGCTGTTCTTCTTTTAAAAAACATTTTTAATATACAATCAGGTTTGTAACATTTTCTAAAGCAAGTTCTCTTTTTTTTTCTCTGATTTTCTGAAGTTGTTTGTACTAAAATTATACTGTTATTCAGGAATGTTGATGTGGTAGGAAACTTCTACTTATGTCTCTAAAAAGTAGGCTATGATTACATATCATAAAAATAGATGTAAAACGTGGCTATTCTGGCCTTTTGAGGTCAGAGAACCTTGCCATGAGGATGTTTAATCACATGTCTGTATATCCCAATGACTTAATATTTCAAATAACAGATATTTTAATATAAAACAAGCAAAATATAAACTCCAGGGCATGAACTGATACTTCACAATCAAAATCTATTATCCCCTGAATTAATCAAAACTTCAGTATTCCTTTTTTAAAAAAATTATCAATTACATTACATGGAACTATTTTTTTCAAAATAGTCAAATACTAGCATGAGAAGTATGTGATTATTAACACATATAATTTCTCCCTTTCTTCTTTAATTTGCTTTACTAAGTACAAGAAGTGAATTTAGCTAAAGGTTATGTATGTATATGATGAAATCCTCTGAAAGGAACTTTTGAATCAGAGTTGAATATTTTTGTCAACAATTCAGTTACTTTTTAAAGTTTTTAATTTTCATTTATTTAAGTAATCTCTACACCCAACATGGGGCTCCAACTCATAACCCTTGGTTCTTCTGACTGAGCCAACCAGACACCCTAACAATTCAGATCTTGAATTCATATTTCATTAGAGTTGCTAAATTTTCATCTTTTTGGCTTAATGAGGCTATCATCATTGTGCTTTCCTGAAACCACACTGCATGAAGAATCATCACATATTTACCTTTCTTTAGGTACAGACAGGCTGAGTGTCTCATCCCTGAGTTCTGAACCTAGTTGTTTGCTGTTTCTGTTCAACAGAAACCCACTGGTCACTACACATACCTTTCTCTCTGGATTAAGCAGAGTGTTTATAGTGGCCGTCAATGTTCAATGGTAGCTCAAAGCCAACCTTTGAGTCAAATATTTTGTCCAATAAAGTATCCTAATACTGTCTATCTTGGTATCTTAAGACAATCTAATTTATTAAATTTTCTCCTTTTTCAGCTAAGAACTCTTTAAGCAAAAGTTAAATTTTTTCACTGAATGATTGCCATGTTTTCATGAACTTTTTGAAATGGCATGAACAGTTTGAGAGCAAAAAGGGATACTCTTTGAAGCTTTGTGTTATATTTGCTGGTAAGTTACAGGAAAAGTCTCTCATTATATAAAGTTTACAATCCACTTAACTGTCAAATTATTTCCTACAACCCAAGAAAGAACTTGAAATTGCTTATCGTGATAATAATACTTAAAGATAACGTTTCTTCTATTTAAAAATATTATGCTATTCTCTCTCTCCTTCTCCTTCTGTCCCTCCCCAGCTTGTATTCTCCCTCTCTAATACATAAATAAATAAAAATATGCTATTTCCATCAGATCTCTGCTCACAGTCTATCTGTGAGATTACCCTTGATTATTTAAAATTAACCCTAGTCTCCCCTCCCTACTCAGTTAATTTCTCTCCTAGCACTTTTTGTCTTAACCTTTCTGCAGTTTTCTTTGTGACATTTGTCACTGTTAGACATATTATATGATTATGTGTTTATTTACTTATCTTCTCTTTCTCTCCACTAGTGTGTAAACTCCTTAAGGACTAAACTTTCCCTGTTCTGTTCACGTTTACACTCCTAACACTGGTATGGTGCCTAATGTATAGCAGGTACATTGAATACATTAATGAATGAATAAGAATGAAAGAATGAATAAGAAATATATTGAACTTTTTGATATGACTATGGATTTCAATACTGGACTCATAGTTCATAGTTACTTGTACAAAAGGCAGGATTGTAGATTGGTTTATCCTCTGAGTATTTATTAATCTATAAAATGAAATGGACACTTATCCCTGTAGAAGAGGCGATAGATATGTGTGAAATCTTCTCAGAGCCAAAGTGGCTATTTATGTATGGTAGCAGTCCTCTGATTTTATTTCCTTCCTTCCCTTACAGTTCACACAGCTCTACAGTGAACATCCACTATGTCTCAGATCCCCTGCTAGGTGTCAATGATATGCATAAGACAAAGATACCCTGCCTTGCTACCTGAGACAGAGTGGAGAGTGTAGTCTAGGAAGTGGTAGAATAAAATTAGGGTGTATATGGTCAGTTTTTAATAGAAGTAAGCATCCTTTTGAAATTGAGCACATATTAGGTGCTCAATATATGATTGTTAAATAATGAAGAAAATAAAGCTTTAAAGAAATTCTAAATCAAAATTTAATCTCTTTCAACTTATTTCTGTAAGTGAAAAGTCAAACTTTTTTTCAATAGATTCTCATCTAACGATTCTCTATGATTAATAGGATTTGGGACAAATTGTCCAAAAGCATACAGTATAGATTCTACCTATAAAATACTTCCATCTTTCCATGAATTACTAGAGAAAGGAAAATTCTCATGTAAAATCAGGTGAGACAATTCCTTTCAGAAGTAAAAGTATTCAGGATTGTGTTGTCCCTAACTCTACCACCAGTTTCCAGGGAAGTGTCTGGCACGGAGAAGACAGAAAATGCATTTTTGTCAAATTGAACTGAAGTAATATAAGGAAGGAAAAGTGTTCTAATTCTATGGCCAAAAAAGATCTCTAGAATATCACAATACAGGCATCTTACTTCAGTTAACTGTTCATTTATTCAGAGGAATCTCTCTTTGCTTCAGGGTCAGTTCTGGGCATAAAATTCATAACTGTCATAGACAGAGCCATTAAAAGAGCACAATTTGAAACAACTAAAGTGTTCATTCCATATGAGGCCATGAACTTGATATCACTGTAAACCTCCCAGTACACTATCTTCTATAATATAGCTGCATAATGTGTTTATTTAATAATAGGCTAACTTATAATCCAATCACTCTCTCCAAATCTTAGCACAAATGAAGTTTGAGTTGATGCACATAATATGGTTAAGTCACCCTCCAATTCCTAACTTGAAAATAATTTCCTAGGCCACGTACAATAATTTCTCCATTTTTGGATTAAATATGTCATTCCTGAAAGTAAACATCACCTAGTAGTTTTTGCATGTATAATAGAGAACAGGGTTTTAAAAGATAAAAACAAAAATGATACTTGACATATAAACTATTACTTGGTGCACATCATTTTCTCTCAATTCTTGCATATTTAAAGAATGTCTCAAGATCATCTCTCAAAAGAAAAGAAACTAAAAGGTCATTCTTCAATCATTTTACATATTTTGTATTTGAAATATGGATTTCTTTTATTTCTCTAGTGAATTATTTATGGGCTGGGCCCCTTTTGGTAAAATGTAATGGATTTTTTTCCTGCCAATTTATAAAAGCACAGAAAACAAACTGAAGGCACAGCTAGCAGCCTCCAGCTTTGGTAACGCTAGCCATCTGTTTTCTATAAGGTAGTTGTTGTTTTTTCTTATTAAATTCTCCCTGTGAAATGTTTTTCTTGAGCTTTCTTTTTTTGGTATGTGCATTCTACCCAGTGATTCTACTCACTAGTGGACCACGAAGGCACAAATGGATTCTGGGGAACTTCTGATATTTGCACCAGAATCTCACTGTACTGATCTAAATTAGATTAGATCTATTTCCAGGGAGATAGATTTTTGAAATTACCAAGGAGTCTTGCTGTTCTTAAAGTGATTTTAATTTGGGTTTTGATACCTTAAAAAAAGATTATTGAGATTTCAGATTTGTGGTAGTTTTTAGTGGTAAATTTTCCTACTGGGGCAGGGGGGTGCTGTTTAGCTTTTGTCTGTGTTGTCTTAAAGAGCAGGAAATATTTTCTTTTCTAACTACAGTACATAAGGAAGGGAAGGCCCCCAAATAGGCATGATCTGTCAAAGAAACAATAGTTTTCTTGCTGTTTCTTCCATTTAAAGAAAGTTGTATATCATTGCAAGTGCTTACCTTAGTGGCTCTAAAGTAATTATACCCAAGTCTGGGATCAAAATACTAGAGAAGCTTTTAAAAACTACAGATTTCCAGTTGCAAAACAAAATCAGAATCACAAGAGGTAGGGTCTAGGAGATGAAATTAAAAAAAAAATTCTTTGAGTGATTCTGATGCAAAGCCAGATTTGAGAAGTGTGAATTTAAAACAGAATCAAGGCTGAAATGTAAAATTAAGTTAAATTAAACATTTTTAAATTAAAAAGAAACTCTTCAATTTGAGGAATACGTAGCATTTAAAGTAACAAAACACATATCATTTTTATGGGACTGCTTTGGAGTGAAATCTCTGAATAGAAGAAGAACTGAAAGATTATAAAATATAGTCAAATAACCTGAAGCTTTCAATGGCTTTGAAAGATGATACTGGGATTTGCCTCCCAACCCTGCAGGCTCAATGCCACCTACTTTATAAAAACATAACTTGCAAGGTATGGATATATTGGCTGGAATCACTAAATATTCTGTGACAGCTTAAAAAGCCTCCTGTCGAGGTTACCATATAATTAGTCTCAAAAAAACTTTGCATCTGTGATTATATTTAACACAGGTGTATTGCTGTAGGCAGGTAGCTCAGGCATTGTGGCATTAACAGGCCATACTGATTACTACAATGGCTTTGTCCACTATCATATGCTAAGTCAGAAAAATTCCTCTCATTCTACAGAAATCATCTTTCCTCTCTTCCCTATGGGTTATCACTGCTGTTCTTGAAATCTGAGCACACTCTATGTTGTGATGTAATTTCTGTGGACAGACGCAAAGCCTGGCTATTAAATACCTGACTTCAGGGTGTTTTGTGGGAGAAACAGGATTCCTCCACTGTCATCATAGCCCTATACAAATGGATTTCTGCCAATTTAAGGCAATGCATGATTTATCTCTCCTTCACCCTACTCCAGAGTCTGATAGGCCTCCATAAAGGGGAGAGAAGTGAGCATGAATTTGCTGTTGATATACATGTAAGTGAGGTTGAAGGAGGCAAGAGAAGTGCTAAATAATAATGGTTATGTTTAAATACCTGATTTTTTTCAAAGCACTTTCACATCTATTGGATTCTCAAAACAACCTTGAGGGGTGAGTATATTACTCCCATTTGTAGATGAAAAAATTTGAGGTTCAAAAAAGTTGTCATTTGCCAAATGTTACATAACAAGTGACTTACAGTGCCAGGGTTAAAAAGCAAAATAAAACAAAAATCTTAGGTTTCCCTGACTCCTTAATTTCCATTTCCCTTGCGTCACTTTGCCTCGTAGGAGTCCCCCATGGCTAACTTAAGAGTCAAAGTACATCTAAAAAGTGTATGAGTTAGAGCTGCAAGTTTGCCCTCTCATCCTCATTCCTTGTTCTCTTGATTTAAATGGGCAGAGTGCTACTTACCCGGAAGGTGAAGCCAATGTATGAGGCCTGAAGTGCATCAGAAACCTGTGCTCCAGACCTCCATCCTGCCATTTCTTCTAGTTCTGTTCCTTTCCCCACCACTCGGTCTCTTTCCCTGCTTTCTGATTTCTCTCTCTCTTCCTTCTAACAATAGTGAATTCCATATAGCTCCTGGATAAATTCTACTTCCTTCTCAATTCTTAGTTGACCCAACACTTCCACCAGAAAGACTAACCTACCCCTCCTGCATAATACCTTAAACAAGGCTTATGTATGGCCTCTGGAAATCCTATATCTATCAAGGTTCTTACCATTATGGACTTTAGTAGATTGATTATCTCTTTCCTTCTTTGGGCTATAGCTACTTGGAATTTGAATTCTGTCCTTTATTTTGTTCAACTCTAGTACCCAGTGGAGAAATGGCACATAGTAGGTGCTCAACATCTGTTGGACGGATAAAGATCATATTCTTCCTGTTCATGTCCCTAGGATTCCTTGGAGAATTTCTGTGGATTATTTCTTTGAAGACTAAATCATCCCTTTACCTTGCCAAGACCTTTTCAGGCCCCTACACAGCACACTGGGTTTTATATAGGTCATTTTATTAAATATGGTCATTTAATAGGGGAAATGAAATTTGATTTGCATTATTTTGTTTATACATGCTCTACTAAAAAACTTGTTATTCCTCCTGAGTTTTAGGATTTCTTTGACCTTTTAGTATAATTGCCAAAGAGCTTATTTCCTCTTTCCTCTTAAGAAATTCTGCAGAATGTCCCACTTAATGTGCTCTAACTGCCAAATCACTTTTCTTGAAATCCACTCTTGTTTAGCATCATGAAAAGAAATGAAATTTTAAAATTTTTTGGATATTAGGAAAGAGAAGTACTACTTCCTTTTGATAAGACATTTTTTACGTATTAATATTCTTAAAAAAATTTTTTTTAATGTTTTATTTCTGAGAAAGAAAGAAGAGAGAGAGAGAGAGAGCGCATTAACAGGGGAGGCGCACAGAGAGAGGGAGACACAGAATCTTAAGCAGGCTCCAGGGTCTGAGCTGGCTGTCAGCACAGAGCCTGACGCGGGGCTCGAACCCACAAACAGTGAGATCATGACCTAAGCCAAAGTCGGACGCTTAACCAACTGAGCCACCCAGGCACCCCATGTATTAATATTCTTAAAAATAAGGAATATCAATTTAGTGTTAGCAATGATAACTGAGGGAAATTTGCATAGTCTCTTTCCATTACACAAACTGAATGATTAAGATGAATTAATTCCAAATAATTTTAAATATAATCTAGGTCCTATATAAAAATAAATTGTTAAAGATGCTGACAGCTTTAGCACAATAAATAGTGGAGTTTGTAATTCCTCATATATGAGCTGGCACAAATTAGCATTAAGTCATGTCTGGAAGAGCATTATCATGTATATTTCATATTCCTATAAGTTCTTGATAAATTCTTTACTCTTAGATAGTTAATGGAATACAAAGTTGAGGGACCCATCATTTTATGAATGAGGTAGAATAATGTTGAATATATGAATTCTGCTATATAAGCAGTTTGTTATGGATATGGAGAATTTCTATTCCTAGAATTTCTAACTCCCAGAGAATTGGTCAGTATAGATGCACATGAAATAATGCTTCTAAATTTACTGTTCTGGTTAACAATTCAGCTGCTGTGAATGGCTTTTCTCCCCTGTGGTTGAACCTCCACAGCTCCAGAAAGAATCCTTTTGTTGGAGTTGCATTTTAAGCTTCTTTTTAAAGTTTATTAAGTATCTTCCCCATCTTGTCATCTCATTTGGTAGTGTAGGCCAGTCATGAAAAGTTTAGCTGAGCTCATGATAAATTCCATCAGTCTTTGTAGTTGATGTTTAACCAATAGAGTTCCATTAAATAACTCTTAAATCACAGTTATTCCATTAATATCATATCGTTCACCCAATTATCTCCCATTAAATCAGCCTGCAAATGATCAGGTTTAAATTTTTTTAGATAACATGTTCTATTTAAAAAAAAAATGAGCAATCACATTTATTCCATTGTTTGCTTTTATTTCTAACCATTACTGCCATTCAGATTAATTGTGCTGAGCTGATCATTACTAAACAGGAGAAAATTGAAATTGTACATTGGTTCTTGAAGGGAGATTTCTATTTTCAAAGCTCTTAATTAACAGAAGATTAAATTTTTTAAAAAGAAGAAAACAGTTAAGAACTTTTGTAAAGACTAATTTAGACTTCAGAAAAATGAAAGGAAAAGAAAACCTGAAAGGTGAAGTTTAAAAAGCAGGTGGTTATTGTTTTCATTTAAATTGTATTTTTCAGTGTTGAATTTTATCAAATTTTTCCCATTTGGGTTTTTCAGCATCACCTCTTTAGTTTAAATAAAGTAGGTAGAATAAAGTATAATGTTTGTTATTAGGGGAGTCATATTTATACAGTGTAAGCTGAATTTCCTGGGGGAAAATTTCATTTCCTGTGTCCTATAAACTAATCTAAAAGAGACTAAATGATATTCGTATGCAGTCATTTACTATTCATACTCATCAAGATGCCTGAAGGTTTATTTGTGTCACGGAGATAGTTTTTCCCCATCAATATCCTGTGAAGCCTCAGGAAAGCTAGGGGAAATTTCACAGGATATTAGGATGGTAACATTTGGTGGCTTCACAGACATAACATCAGGAAATGAAATATTGACTGTTTAGAATTGGGAACTGAATAGAAAGAATGGAGTTCACATTCTTAATATGTTTCACTTCTCTTTGATAAAAAGTTCAGTTTAAAAAAAATCATAGTCTCTTCTTATCTCTAAGGTAAACCGTGCTTTACTCTTTCTCCTTTCAAGTTAATCCAGACTCCTCTTGCTCTTCATTCCTCATATGGGCTGTCAGTTTATTACTCTTACTTATTCAAAATCCACATTCAGAGTGAATTTTAAATTTTATATATAAAAACTTGTCTTCCCTTTTTCTCTCTATGGTAGTAGTGCAACTGCCTAACTTAGGATGTAGTCATTAAGAGTGTGTGGTTGCTCAGATCTTGGCTCTGTCACTCACTGACTTTGTGATGATCGACTCCAAGCCTCTCCCCAAGTGGTTGAAAGGATTAAGTATAAAATTTCCCTATGACATTTAACATAACTCTCCTAACACACAATAACTCATAGCTATTAGTATTTCCACTGGGTCGTTTTTCCTTATATATTCATCCTAATATGCTTCAGTCAGATTTAGCATTTTTCTGATCAAGTTTATTTATCTTTCCAAAACTTTTATTTTATTCAATGTCTAGACCATTCTCCTTCCTGTAAGTATCTGGATTAGTTTTCTAGGCTGCTGTATAACAAAGTATGACAAACTGGGTGGCTTAAAACAACAGAAATGTATTGTCACAATTAGGAAGGTCAGAAGTTCAAAATCAAGATATTGGCAGGGCCATGGTCTCTCTGAAACCTGGAGACAGAGAATCCTTTCTTACCTCTTCTTAGCTGCTGGTGGTGGCCCGCAGTCCTTCACTGCCCTTGGTTTCCAGCTGCACTTCAGCCTCTGTCTCCATCATCTGTGTCTGGTTCTCTTTGTGTCTTCTCTTCTTATAAGGACACCATGCGTATTGGATTAAGGCCCCCGCCCCATTCTAGTGTGACCTCATCTTAAGTAATTACATCGTCAAAGGACTTATTTCCAATTAAGGTCAACATATCAACATATCTTTTTAGGGCACATAATTCAACTCACAAGCATATCCAATAGATATTATTTCCCCCATTCATTCTTGGACCTTGAAAGTCATTTAAAAATTTTTTCTAATACCTTTTCCCACCTATAGTCAATCAAACATTGCATATTTCATATCAGGTGTTCCATGGATTTACCCTGCTTTCTTCATTTCCAGAATAACTATTTCTCGTAAATACAGTATAACATTTTTAACTAGTGGCCTTTACTTAAAAAGTTTTTTTTTAGGTTTGTTTATTTATTTAGAGACAGAGACAGTGAGAGCAGGGGAAAGGCAGAGAGAGAGAGAGAGAGAGAGAATACCAAGCAGGCTCCACACTATCAGCATAGAGCCTGATGTGGGGCTTGAACTCACAAAACTGTGAGATAATATCCTGAGCTGAAATCAAGAGTCAGCTGCTTAGCCGACTGAACCACTCACACACCCCATTGGTAGTGTTTAGTCTCTGCTTCTAGTTCATCTTCAATTCTGTTTATAGATTAATGTTTCTGCAGGTTACTTCTACATTCTTCTATTCATTCACTTATTTATTCAACAGGCATTTATTGGACCTCTTCTATGCCTCAGGTACTGTTTTACACTAATGACATGGAGACAAATGAAATGTTGTTTATCCTCAACAAGTGTATAACCTGGTAGAATTTACATATAAACAAACAAGTAAGTTTGATAGATTGTTGCAGGTACTTTGTTAGATGTATAGGCAAGGTGAAATCAGTGCTCAGAGAAGAGAATGCCCAAATTACATGTGGGGAAGGGGCAAGTCGTGGAATCCTTCTAGAGGAATTCATACCACTCTTTTTTTCATAGATGGAACCATCCTTTTCTGATATGACATATTTGCCCTCCTCTCCAGCTTTATTTTAGGTGGCTCCTTCTTTCTTCTCAGGCAGTCTTCCTTACCTTTACCATCTGAAACACCTTGCATTTTTCAAAGCCTACTTTAGAACCCATTTCTGTTCATCCTTTCTCAGATAGTATCAGCTCACAGTGATCCCATCTTTTCAAACTTCTTATACATACTTCTTCAAAGCTAGTATCTTACATAAATAATTTACTACCTTAAGTAAATCTGTGAAAATGGAAATGAATGGATTTGCTAGTAGTAACATAAAGAACTTCTAGCATAGATATTTGATACCTTATTTTGCACTGTTTTCTAAATTATAAACTTGTATCTATGGATCAAATTCAGGGTCTTTCAAGCTAAATGTTATTCAAGACAGCTGTTTTTGACTTCCTAAAATGCCAAATCCATATAATCCAGAATTCTGTATCTAAATTTGAAAGGTGGTATTAAATTTGACTTTGCCGAATTTCCAAATGGTTGTGGAATTGGACCTAGAAAAACGCATTTATACTTCATCTCAGCATTGCCAGACTTAGTCATTAAGGCAACTGGTTCCTCCCATGTTGCTTTGCTCTAGTTCCTGGCTTCTGCCCAGCTGGTTGGCTCCATGAATGATGACCTGCTCCTCCACTTCTCTCCAAAGCACCTAGCTGTGATGACTCTAGAGGTTTAGAAACAAGAGTGCTGTTGTTTTACCCTCAGGCAAGAGAGGAGTTGGCAAAAATAAATGAAAATAGGAAGTAATGAATGAGAGGAAGTGCTGTACTCCTTCAGATCCATCCTGGCCAGTTGGCAGAGAGAAGGAGTCCACTGCCAGTTACCAGCATTGAGCCAGGAGTGGCAATATTATATGGCTTGGAAGTGAGTTTTTGGAAGAAACCACTTTGGATCTTAGTTTTCTCACTCAAAGAAAAGGAAACAAGAAAAAAATGCATATATATATATATGTATATATATATACCCCAGTGGTACATCCTGGAAAGTTTGCATTGTAGTGAATTCATTACATTACTTCTATATTCTCAATATTTGGCAAAGTAACAGATAGATAATGAGTGTTTGTTAAGTAAATATAAACTTGATATACCTTGTATTATCAAAATGTATTCATTATGTTTTTTGATATTTGCTTCAAGAGTAAGTACATATACTTTATCATCTTAATGCCAAAGATGCTGGAGACTAAAGCATACAAAGAAGGCTGAAACCCACACAGGGATCTCATAACTGGCCATGGCATAAGACTGCTGTATTATGAGAATACATGAGGTGATGTGCATGTGTGGGCTTCTGCTCTTCTGATATGCATCCAGACTGCCCTAGAATTTGAAATACACTTTATTACCAAATAGGACACTGTAGGATAGTCAGATACATGATCAATGTACTCCTAAGATAATTTAATGCTATTTGGAATTCTGTATTCTTTATACTCCTCACTTACTTGAAGTCTGCTTTTATAAACAAAACTTTCCCCCTCAGGGGGGAAACTTACTTCAGATTAAAAAAAAAGTCCTCAGGTTGACATTCCTGAGAATTAGTTCTAGTTAATTAAAATGAATAGAATTAGGCAAAGACCTTGCAAAACACAGAGGAAATTTTCCAGAATTGAGTTTATAAAATTTCAATGTATATGCAAATTTTCCAGAATGTACTACTGGAAAACACATATATGCAAACTTATTTTTCTCCTACAAGAAAGTTTTATTACCTTTTTTTTTTAATTAATTTTTATGTTTGTTTTTTATTTTTTTATTTCTAGGAGAGAGAGAGACAGCGTGAGCAGGGGAGGGTCAGAGAGAGAGGGAGTCACAGACCGAAACAGGCTCCAGGCTCTGAGCTGGCAGTCAGCACAGAGCCCAACGTGGGGCTCGAACCCACAACCGCGAGATCATGACCTAAGCGAAAGTCGGACGCTCAACCGACTAAGCCACCCAGGCGCCCCGACCTTTTGTAGCTTCTGCATGTTTTGATTGTTTCTGGCAAGGAAGCTGGACTCCAAATGTCTCATTTCATGATCCACAGTGTACTCTTGTACTACACAAATATTCAGTAAAATTTGCTGTATAAATAAATATTGACTAAATGGATTAAATAATGCCTCCATTCCTTGTGCCAGAAAATGACTAATTTATTTAGATTAACTTTTAGCAACAGTTGAAGGCAAACTTAATTGTGATATCCCAGAATATTTCATTTCACCTTAAAGTGAAGGCTCATTTTATTTTTCATATACATTAATAAACAGAGACACTGAGTCTCCTTTTTCATTTACTAACGTAAATAACCCAGTTACTCTGTCTTTTTGTACAACCTAAATATTACATTCCCCAGTTAGCAAATGTCCTACATTTTTCTCTGATGTTAACACCTGTTAACTACTGTTAGCACAAAATAAGCATTCCATAGCTATTTGGGATTAAGTAAATAATTGAAAGTTTTTGAAAACTCTAAATCTCACTACAGATATTTTAAGAAAATAATGAGTGTTCTTTTCTTTTACATATATTCATAGCCACCATGTTTTAAGAAATTAACATGAATTAAACAATAATGATAAAATTCAGAGATTAGACAAAGCCAAAACGAATAATTTTGAACAACTATAAATAACTTAAGACTTTTAAAATATAATAAAGCTTGTCATGTTCATGTTACCTCTACAAAAGAGTGTTTTATTTTGGTTTCCATTCATTTACTTATTAAGGGAAATAACTTCTTAAAAGCACATAGATCTACAGGTCAAAATCTTGTATTCCATTTTTTGGTATTTTTCTTATCGAATCATAAGACAACAAGATATTCCTAGCTGAGTTCTATGTTTTACTAAAGAAACTTGCAAATCTTCCTTCTCAATGTAGTAAAGGTATGTAGGAAAAAATAGATTGTCTTGTTTGGTCTCAGCCCCCTTCTCCTCTCCCTCTCCTTTCTCCTCCTCTCCTTCTTCCTCCTCTTCCTTCTTTGCTTTTCTTGTCTATTGTTCCCCCTACAAACACAGAAATTTCCCAATGAATACTTCTGCTGTGCATATAGAAAAGTTATTAATATAACTTTTCATTAAAGTAGCAGTCTCTCTCCTCCTGAATATTACTGTGGTATTTGTCTGGCATTGAGATTCGGTGCATTTTGGGCTTGATCTTCAAACTGCAGTAAATATGGGGGCTAGTGTACAACCATGAATGTGCATTATAGAAGGTAAGCTGAACGTGATGATGAAGAAATGGATTTAGATTCTGAAATAATGGTTTTAGTCTTATTTTAAAGAATCTGCTACCTGCTCTGCAAGTGATTTGTGTAAGGAATGCCAGAAAGAAGGGTAAAATCCATTTCCATTTATGTTCTTCAGTGAAATCACCTTCTAATTTGTAATAGCCATAAAATAGATATAAATTAAAACCTAGGTATATCAGGATAAAAGTGGATGTTATGGTTATTAATTCAAATGCCTAAATATACCCATGTGGATAAAATCAGAAATCATGCCTTCAGGATGAAAGCAGGAGGGCCCCCTTCCTCCAGAAATGAACTCCCAAGGGAAGAGTGCTTCAGGATATTTTAGAATCCTTGGTAGTAAAATGAATGGGATCAAAGAGCTTTTGAGGATTGCAGAATGTTTGGTTGATTGTGAAAGAAATTTCAGTTTGGTCAGGGTAAGGGCAGTGAGTAAATAAGTCAGTAAAAAATAAATTAGAAGTTAAAACCTGGCTACAATGTCTGCATTTTCTCTAGAGGCCTAAATATTCTTTTGTGTCATGGAAGACAAGAAAAGGAAGCAAAATATAGCTGCAAAGAAATCATAAGATGAAGAGTTGAAATCATTCTAAAAATGTTCTATCATATAAATATAGTTAATTTTTTAAAAATTTTTTGAGGTTTTATTTATTTTTGAGAGAGAGAGACAGCGTGAGCAGGGGAGGGTCAGAGAGAGAGGGAGATACAGAATGAGAAGACAGGCTGCAGGCTCTGAGCTAGCTGTCAGTACAGAGCCCGACACGGGGCTAGAACCCACCAACCCTGAGATCATGACCTGAGCCGAAGTCGGACACTTAGCCGACTGAACCATCTAGGCACCCCTAAATATAGTTAATTTTATGCTCACCTTTATTTTTTTTAGTTTAGTGGACACATAAGATTACGTTAGTTGTCTGTGTACAGTGTCATGACTCAACAACTCTACGTGTTATGCTATGCTCACCACAAGTATATCTACCATCCATCACCCATCTGAGTATCCCATACTGAATATTCTCTTAAAATATAAAAATAACTCTTTTTAGTTAAAAATATATATTTTCTTTTCAGGACATAATATCTGGAATAAATAACATTAATACATGATATTCCCACAATGCCAGCTATTTTAAATCCCTGCATATAGGGCCCACATTGGAATAGTCATGAAAAATGAGGCTTTTTGAAAAATTATGTAATAGGCCCAGGATCGAAGCAAATAGTTTTATATCTAACATGGTTTAGATCTCTTCTTTGGTATTCTTATAATTGAATATTCAAAAAATTAATTCACCAAATACTTATTAAGCATCCATTATGATCCTGAAAGTATTATAAGATATTGAGATATATCAATGGACAGACCAGAACAAGTTCTATCTGTCCTAATAAAGCTATTATTTTATCATGGAGAGACAAACAATAACCATAAATATAGTAATATAGTAGGCTTAAAAGTGATAAGAACTATATTAAAAGGGAAAAAAAGCAAGAATTGGTAGACTGAGCATGACGTGTGTGGTAAGTTTTACATTTTTTGTGATATGGTCAGAGTAGTCTTCATGGAGAAGGTGACATTTGAGCTAAGACTTGAAGGAAATGATAGAAAGCTGGAATGTGAGTACTGAATCTTGTCCAGAATTTGCTCCTTATTTAATTTATCTCCAGACTATATATATAAAAGTCACAATACCACCCATTTGTCAGAAAAATAGCTAAGCAGATTTTTGGTTCCCTTCTTCATTTTAAGCAATATCATACTGAGGAGAGATTCAATAGACCAAATTCATTCAAAGCAATTCAAAGCTGTCCATGCATTTAGATCAGGAGACACCTTTGGCATAGCAAAAATTGTACTTTTTCGGGGCGCCTGGGTGGCTTAGTCGGTTAAGCGTCCGACTTTCACTTAGGTCATGATCTCGCGGTTCGTGGGTTCGAGCCCCGCGTCGGGCTCTGTGCTGACTGCCAGCTCAGAGCCTGGAGCCTGTTTCAGTCTGTGACTCCCTCTCTCTCTGACCCTCCCCTGCTCACGCTGTCTCTCTCTCTCTCTCTCTCCTAGAAATAAATAAAACATTAAAAAAAAAATTGTACTTTTTCTATGAGAAGTAACATTTGAGAAAAGGATGAGGGTTTGCAATAAAAGTTACTACTGAAATGTATAGTGTATTCAATATAAGTTAGGCTTATTTTCTTTGTGGTGTTTTTACAGCTATTCAATAATTTGAGCCATGTTTGTGGAGAAAAAAAAAAATCTATGTCAAATGCATTAGCAGACTGTAAGTTGGTTTTCCAGACAGAACTGTAGATGAGCATTGCATGTGCATTATGCGTAATTGTAGTTTCACATTTTGGCCACAATCGTTTAGATTCCCAGTGATACATGGAAAGAAACTTAAGTAGTACCTAACATGAGAGATTTTCCTTTTTTTATTTTTTCCATTTTAACTCAAGTGAAAACAGCAAAGCAGTTTTACTAGTTAACTGAAAAGCCCTTACATATGAGATTGAGAAATATTTACTGGCTGCACTGAAGAAACTAATCACCTTTGTAGAGAGTTTCTCTAATTTCATGTTATTTGTATGCTTCATTGAAATACTGTGTATGAATTGTCTTCTTTTTACTTTCTCAGATTTCAAAGTAATTTTTCAATATTATTATTATATTGCTTTAGAATTTACAATGTGATTGTTCTTTGTAATATAGAAATTTAACTCAGCTCAAATAATCATTGAATGTCTATTTTTGTCCAGTTGGTGCAATAAAAGAGTGGAGGTAGGTACAACAAAAGTAAAAATGTAGATAACCATCCTAAAAGGAGATTTAAATTTGAGAGCTCATTGGAAAATGAAATTTTCCAATATATGAAATTTATATATATATATATATATATATATATATACATTCTAGGGGTGCCTGCGTGGTTCAGTCAGTTAAGCGTCTGACTTCAGCTCAAGTCATGATCTCACAGTTTGTGAGTTCGAGTCCTGCATTGGACTCTCTGCTGACAGCATAGAGCCTGCTTTGGATCCTCTGTTACCCCTCACCCCTCTCTGCCTCTCCCCTGCTCACACACTCTCTCTCTCTTAAAAATAAATAAACATTTAAAAAAGAAAAGAAAAAGAAAAATATTGTCCAAGTATGTGACAACGACCCTTCAACTATCCCCAATGGTTTCATATGTATTTAATTTTTTAAATGTTGGGGATCAGATGAGGAAAGGAAAATGATAAATGTGGAAATGTTGGCATTAACTCGGAAGAGTCTAAAGGAAGATCTTGAATACGCTAACCTCTTTGTCTTTGCCTTATGATAAACAATACCCAAGAGCAGAAGGAAGGGGGAGAGTTCATTGGAAGAGTCTCTGGAACCAAAGCCAGCAGCTGGGGCTGTGCCATGCACTGGAAAAGGCAGCATCTGTGGTTTGGTCCAGGAGGACACGTGGGACAGCCCTGCGGCTACTTCACTTTGTTCCATAAGACATTCTCTGCCCATTTAATGAGGGCAGCAGCCGACAGTGCCGTGATTGTAGTTCTTTAAGGACTTGCACAGTCAGAGAAACTTTAAATATAATGTTAGCCCAGACCTTCATAACCCCAGAGGGGGCTGAGGCCAGCTGGGTTAGGAAGGCTGAAGGGCTGCTCTCACTTTCTGAAAATTGTTCCAAGATATGAGCTGTTGTGACTGACACAGTCTTCTTCCTTTCTGGTCACACAGAGGCCTAGATATGAGGGGCACATCTGACAGGAAGCATCAAGCGACCTGTTTCCTTTTCATTCATACAGGAGTCCCAAGTGCACATCCTCTCTGAGAAGTTTAGAGAAGGAGGAAGGAGAGCTTCCTGTACTATCTTTTTAACAAGTACATCACTGAACACTTCCTTCTTTCCTTCATTCACTTGTGCATTCATTCATGCAGCAAATATATTTATGAAAGGCGGATTCTATGACCTTGAGTGTGAAGGTTACTGAGATAAATGTAGTTCTAGCTCCCAAGGAGCTCACAGTCCAATGGGGGAAATTATCCAAACAAACACTTGTCTGAATAAGAGATTTAAAATTTTTGTGACGTGAGAATTCTATATATTTCTGCAAGGAAAAACTTCAGTTATATCTAGGGAATGCCCAGCATAGGCTTAGGGATTTTTATTTAATTATTTTCTAAAGCTTTTAGGTAGACTCCAATCATTTAATATACAAAGAGAATCACATCTTTCCTGGGGAGTCAAAGATTTCAATATGGCCACTTCTATGCAGGCTTTTTTGTACAAGTATAATTATATAAAGGGATATAGACCTGGGGCATAGCACAGAGGTGAGGCACAGCTCTGATAACTGAATTTCTAATGATGTGTTATAATAAGATGGTGGGTTTGGTCTGCCATCTAGTGATTAAGAACTGAATTCTTACAACTAAATTTAAAAGCACATAAAAGCTTTATGAGAAGACAAATCTACAAGGATATATGAGAAACACAGGACAATTGGGTTACTCTTAAATAAAATGTGGACACATAAGGTACATCTATTTTCTCTAAGATACCAGTGCCAGGACATTTGTGGTAATGACTTCACAATGGATTGGGTCAATTTGCTGGAACAATTGGTAAGGGTCAAAGAACCCTGTACCTTGGAAGACAACATTTTTGGAAGTTACAACACCACAGAAGATTACAAAGTAATGGCAGTATTATCAGATACCCACCTAAAATCCTCCTCAATTTTAGGAAAGTTAAAGAAATGTAAATGGCAATATACAAGTGTCACAATATTGCAGTTTGGGATTTTTTTTTTCAGATTTTATTTAAAAAAATGTTTACTTACATACTTTAAAGCCAATAATTGTTGAAATTCTAGGCCTTAAATCAAGATTAATGTTGGCGTAGGTAAATTTTTATGATTTGGGTAAAGGAGACAGGATAGTATTGAATCTCTCGGAATGTCATATGAAAATGTCATATGAAAAAATTGTTTTTTTATAATATTGTCATTTATAAAATAATTGTGTCATGACAACTCCACTGCAAATTGTCTACAATTTTGCTTTCTATTTTACTTTTCTTTTCATTTATGTGAACGTCTATGTAGAAAACAGAGGGGACAAACTAATCATAAGGTGCACAACTACCATGTACAAACCCGAGAACTGCAAGACACCCTGTATTTTCTACTCAGTGTTTCTTTGTACATGTCTTTCATTCAGACATGAACAATGAGAGTTCACTGAGTTTTTGTGCCCTCGGTAATGTGTATGGATTCTTGTGCGGGGGAAGAGAAGACAGGGTTTAGCAGCAAATGTGGTTTTTCATCTCCTTGCCATTTAAAAGCATTCCAACTAACTTTCCACATCATCTTAAATTTAATTATAAATTCTCAGGGGAAAAGGACCAGTGATGACTCAGAGTATATAACTAACTTTTAACATTGTCATTTAAAGAAAGTCATACAGTGGCTCACTTCTTTGTCCCTTGGGTTGAGGTCATGCTGTCTTAAGCTTTCCGTAAGAAAGTGATGTTCTATGAGTTAACACAAAAGAGAGACTGTATCTTTTTATTCCAACCTCAAATGAGCCATAGAGAACAGGATAACTGACCAGGAAGAGTCTCTCACACATTTTAATGATATTTAATTGGCAACATTATTGCATGTCATTTTGGTTTTTGTTTGTTTGTCGTATTCTCTAGTTCCACATATCTAATTATTTCATAGGTGCAACTGAGGTCTACTTTACAATAATTATATACTTTTTGAAAACAGAATATATATACTTTGGATATCTTGCACATGCAGTAGTAAGCACACACCCACTTAATTCTCTCAGTAAATATGTGCAAACACTTTTGCCCCCATGGGGTGTGGAAAGGGAGAAGCAAGCTGCTTGATCTTATGGTGAATCTCATTTTCAGCCAATGGCATTTAGTGTTTGTAATCGGATTATTTCTTTCTCAATCATAAAACTTAATGAACACTAAATTCTACTCCTGAAACCAGTATTACACTATATGTTAACTAACTAAAATTTAAAGAAAATTTTGAAATAAAAACGTTAATGAACAAAATTACTCTTAAAGTATTTACCTAATTGAATTGTTCGATAGACTATAGAAGTAAGTCCATTCCTATGTAGCTTCATCAGGAAGATGAACTTACAGAAATGTAGCTTCCTGATGAAGCTACATTGTTTCAAAGTGATTTTTCACCTAAAAGTTACAAGGCTTCCCACCCTCCAGTAGTTTGCTTTCTCCTCAGGAGGAGGTTTGAGGCAGGTGGTGTCCCACAGATGGGAGCTTCAGGTAATCGGTATAAATAGTCTGCAGGCTTTGCTCACCCTCTGCTGATCCATCTTCCTTTCCTGACTTTTTAATCTGGACCAAAGATAAAGGGACTTTGGACCCTCAGATGGCTTGGAACAGCTATTTCTTTGAAAGTTGCCAAATGTGTTCTGTAGTAGTATCCAAAAATATTGCTATTTCCGTGATTATCTCTTGAAAATGCCTTGACTGAACCTTTGATTGATATTTGTTCCTGTCTCTTCTTGGGTTCTAACCTTGGCAAACTTGCCCTGCAGCCATGTCAGACCCCACACCATCCGCGGTAGGGTGTATGTGTTTGCTGGGCAGTCCAAGGACTCCCAGCATCTCTGAACCCACACCTTACCATCACTTCTACCTGCAGAGTGCCATGTCATGGAGAATGAAATGCTTGTTTGACCAAGAAGGGGAGTGAAGCCCCCCTTTGGACTGGGACTGCAGCTTGTATCTTGACCTTGGCTCTGAGCTCTTGAGACTTGGTGAGCAGTAACTGAATGCAAAGGGCTGGAGAATCCTGACTTTTCATAGTGTGGCAAATGAGCAAAGGGGAAGGTGCCTCTGGGGAATGCTCCATCTGTAACAGCCACCTCACACCGGTCACTCCTGGTTTCCTTCACAGCTGAGGTTCTCTCTGCTCCACAACTCAATGCTTACGAGGTGGGTGTGGGGCCGTAACTTTTGAAAATGACTTACAGAGAGGGCCAAATGTCTTTTGAGCTTGTGACCTGCCCATGCGCAGATGGCATAACTCTTCTCCTTTGAGAAGAGTTTTACCTTATCTCTGTGTGTAGAGCAGGATAGAAATATGTGTACAGGGGTATCTGCTGATACATGTGTGTCTGCATACCAACATGAGTGTGCATGTTGACATGGGCACCTCAGAACTCTACCCTGTGCCCACGATTTCCACAGCTATAAAATGTTAGAGGAACTGCTACCTACAGTCAAAGCAGTCGCCTTTCAAAAAGGTCGCAGGCATCCTCCAATGATCTAACAGAAAACACAAGATTTGAATGTGTCAAGGAAAAGCTGCTCTGACCTGAGTAGAACAGAGGGCTTTGGAACACATGCGTGTCGGCCGATTCATAAAAGTCATATTTGACTCTAAGGAGGGACCTTGGGCCCAATCAGATCTGCTTTCCCCAGGGGCATGCCTGGTCCTCAGCCTGTGCTCCCCAGACTGAAGGAAGGAGGGAAGTGAGGCTGCCAGAGGGCATCTGAATGCAAGCACGTCAGGGTCAGGAATGTATTGTCACTCATTTCTCTGTTCAGAGTCCAACAGTGGATCCCATAGAAAGGCTGCTGAGCCCCATGCTGAGTGCTCCAGAAACAAATACAAATGATGTTTCTGCCCTCCTCAAGGGCTGGCTTTCACCAGGTCGCCCTCTTCCTCACAACCCAGTGACCCTTCCAATGCTCCTGAATCTGAGAATGATTCAGTTCTTAAGGTTTCTGGAAAAGTATCCACCACAGGCCTTTATGAACCAAATCAGTCTATTTTACTGAAAGCCTTCTCCCCTTGGGAGAGTCTGGCTGATGATGTTGAAGGGAGGTCCTGCCTTCAGTTTGGGGGTGTCACATGGCCAGTGACCCACACTCTCTTCAACCACTCTGTGCTGCCAAGTGGGGAGTGTCTTTGTTCTGTGCCCGGGGCTGAGGCCGAGGGTGATGCAGGCCCAGCTGGGGAAGCAGCCTGGCCTCTCCTGGGTGATGTTGTAGTAGCATGCTTAAGTCTTTCCTCAAAATCTGCTTTCTCCATGGGGTGCCTGGGTGGCTCAGTTGGTTAGGCGTCTGACTGAAGCTCAGGTCATGATCTCATGGGTTGTGAGTTTGAGCCCTGAGTCCTGTGCTGACAGCTCAGAGCCTGGAGCCTTCTTTAGATTCTGTGTCTCCCTCTCTCTTTGCCCCTCCCCCACTCATGCTCTGTCTTTCTGTCTCAAAAATAAATAAACATTAAAAAATTTTAAAAAAATAAAAAAGAAGAACCTGCTTTCTCCTTGCCAGTGAGGTGTAGCCTGACCTCTAGAGTGGCTTCGTTTCTGCAGTGTTAACTCATCTCGGGGGTGTCAGAGAGGTGTAGGAGAGGAAGAAGCATAGATGCAAGGGCCATGGCCAAGAGGACACCCACACCCTCCAGCATGGCCTTTGACCCAGAGGTTAGGGATCATGCCTATTACTTGTGGGTCCTGTTTGTTACTGTTTGTGTATCTGAATAAAGTCTGAAATGCTGTGACCTTTTTTTTTGGCAATATAGACATGAAACTCACTAACTAAACAAAAGTAACAGGGCTTATTTGATGTACAGATTTCTTATTTTGTTTCAAAACAGTCCTGTATTACATGTTAAGTTAGAAGTTCTATTTTCTCCCTGGCTCAAAGTTCCTAAAAGTGCACAGAACCAATATTGTTTTGTTGATTAGCTATGTGTTGTATGATAAACATCTTTTGATGAAAATGAAACACATTAGAAAGAGTGTCTTAGTATCTCCTGGTAAGTTACACAGAAACCAGGTATTGGGCTTTGAAAACAACTTTCCATTTGCTGTATACCTGTGATGAAGGGCAGATGTGTGAAGCCAAGTGTTCCACAGAGCAGTGAAAAGAATGTTATCCAAGGAAAAGTTTCTAGAGTTAGGAAGATGGATATTTGGGCCAATGTCTTTATCCTACACTGAAATTTTTATCTGTAGTCTGTATTATCATTTGAGTATATTTATATGACAAATGATAAATTTTTCCATTGTAATACTTTGTATAGTGACAGGTGGTTACATTTATCATGGGGAGCATTTTATAGTATATATTATTGTCAAATCACTATGTCATACACCTGTATGTCAGCTATACTACATTAAAAATAAAGAAAAATGATAAATTATCTTGTAAACTAATTCATTTTTAAATTTTTAGTTTTTTTTTAAAGTATGTAGTTAATGCTGGTGCAATTAAGTTAGTGAACCATAATTTAGATTCACTCACTCATTCATTCATATCTATTTTTGAACAAGTATTTGTTGAATGTTGACTCCCTGCAAGGTGTGGAGTTAAGCTTTAGAGATACTATGATGTGCAAGAAAAAGTAGCCTTTATTTTCATGGAATTTACACTCTAGTGAAGGAGATAAAAAATAAGCAAGTAAAAATGGTAAATTAATACTACTTATGATAAGTTTTATGAGGGCCATGATTTTTGCCTATCTGTTCACATTTTAGAAACTCGTTAATTAGCTGGCTTATAAAACAAAATTAATGAGTAGATGGATTGACCACTAAATTCTTCAAAGAGTTTAGAGAATCATACTAGTTGGATAAAGGAGGTCTGTTTAAAATATTATTTAATGTTTATTTTTGAGAGAGAGAGACAGCATGAGTGTGGGAAGGGAGGTCTACTTTTATAGAGTAGTCAGAGAATTGTGGGGACAGGTTACAGTAAGCAAAATGTAATAGTGAGCTCTGTGTGCCTCGAGGAGGGAGGGCAGAGTTGTGCAAAGACTGGAGGGGGGAATCTCTGGGCTTTAGAATTTGAGTAGTTAGGAAGGTTCTACAGGAATTAAGACAGGATGATATGATGTGATATGACCGATACTGTGTTTTAAAATACTACAGTTTTGTTTCTTAAGTTACAATATGTATACTATATATATATATATTCTATATCTTATAATAATTATATTTATCTTATAATCATTTTATTGTTATTGTACTGTTATTGTTATGTATGTAAATATGTGTATATATTTTCCAAATCTACATTAAGGTTTTATCTAAGTGTAGAAAAGTGCTTGGCAGATATATATAATAACTTACCATATTGTTGTGATCGGGGTTCTCTTTAATTAATTTTTATGCAAAGATAATTACTGCATTGCCTTTTTGAGCTTTGCTTTTCCTTGAGTAACCACCTTTAGTTTAGCAAATACATCCCATGAAATTGGACACTGTTATTCTTTTTCTACCTTATGTTTAAAACTAATTTTTAAAAACCCATACACTCTTTTTAAAGTTTTTCTTCATGGTAAAGAATACATATCATCTTCTGTTGTTGTGGGATTTACTAATCTAAAATTATAGGGAGCTGAAAATCACAAAAAGGTTCACTAAACCCAGAAATTATATATTCTCCTTTGACCTGTTCTTTTTCTCCCTTTTTCAAATGATTTATTTTTATCTCTTCTTACTGATCTTCTATGTTTGGTTATTTATACCTTCACAAGTAAAATCTTTTGGGAAGCATTATCTGAATAATATATCTACTTAGGATCACTTTTGTTTTTTCTTCCCCCATCATGCTGGGCTAGAAGTATCATAATCATTTCATCATGAATTTCATTTTGCTTTGTACGTTAATACCAAATAAGGGAAATTCTTCTGTGTGTTGCCTCCTTGGTAGGTTACTGCCTTACCCAGAATTTTTAGAACCCACAAGATGATCCCCCTCTTAAATATTTCCCAGATTTCAAAATTTCAGAAGATTACTAACCTCCTTTATTCCCCTCTTTTTCTTCTTATTCTAGAAGGATATGGTGAAGAAATAGCCTGCACTCAGAATGGCCAGATGTACTTAAACAGGGACATTTGGAAACCTGCCCCCTGCCAAATCTGTGTCTGTGACAACGGAGCCATTCTTTGTGACAAGATACAGTGCCAGGATGTACTTGAATGTGCTGACCCTGTAACTCCCCCTGGAGAATGCTGTCCTGTCTGTCCACACACAGCTGGAGGTGGCAACACCAATTTTGGTAAGAATGCTCTTAGGCCAGCTCTGAGTTGATCCAGTGACTCATCTTTATAGTTGCAGTGGTTTTTGCTCTCAGAAGTCAGCAACCAGAGAGAATAATCAAACCACTAGTCAGTGGCGTTTGGGGTTAATGGTTTTGCTCACCCACTTTATCTAACATTAGTGAGAGGGGAAGACTAATTCCCTGTCTTCTTAAAAACCAGAGGAATTTTTGGCTGAATCTGGTGTTGTTATGTCTAATTTGAGAATTTCTTATGCCACTTAAGATGGTCATTTGTTACCCTATCCATGCCAGATGCCTACAAATATTTTGTTGGTATTCTGTGAGGTCCATTAATGTCCAAGAGGATATCTAGAAAAAATGTTTATCTTCTCTGGTGCCAAATTTGCTCTTGAGAATGGAATAATTATTTCTAATGTAATTTAATGCCAGAGTACTCTCTATTACATTGGCTTATAAATGCAGAATGCTTTTTTTTTAATTTTTTTAAAATTTATTAAAAAATGTTTTTACTTATTTCTGAGAGAGACAGCATGAACAGGGGAGGGCCAGAGAGAGAGGGAGACACAGAATCGGAAACAAGAGCTCCAGGCTCTGAGCTAGCTGTCAGCACAGAGCCCAACGTGGGGTTCGAACCCATGAACCCTGAGATCATGACCTGAGCCGAAGTCGGACACCTAGCTGACTGAGCCACCCAGGCGCCCCTAAATGCAGAATGCTTTTAATATGGTGCAGAAAGACAAGAGAATGGGATGGATTTCCTGGAGAAAAGAATGATATAAAGAATTGGTTTTTAAAACTTATTTTGGAGAAAAAAATGCCTGTGTTTAATATAGACTATGTATTTGAATATATGTGTTAAAGACACTTACATACAAGAAAATTAACTTCATATGTTGTGAATCAGATAAGATTAATATTAAACTATTAGGTTTTTTGTTTTAGCAGTCCTGAATGGTGACTTGCATGCATGCATCATTGTCAAGATAGTGTCAGGGCTTTATTCCCCTGGCCAAAAATTCCATTGCAAATTACAACAAATATAATGAAGTATTCAACCATATTTTCATGGAAAAATTAGACAGTAGTTTACCAACTCTCCTCTTGGATGTCATTCAATAGTAACAATGTGCCTTGAATAAATAACTAAACTCAAATTTTAGCAATATAATCAGGAAGGTATAATAGAAAGAATTAAAACAAGGCACCTAAGAGCTGGCTACCCAAAGCTGATGCAATGTGCAAAGAAACTCCAGGAATGAAGTAAAATTAAATCTGTGGAGATAAATCAATAGTATGTTGGACAACAGTGGCAAATTAAAAAAAAAACAAAACAAAATAGGGGCACGGGGGTGGCTCAGTGGGTTGAGTGGCCAACTCTTGATTTTGGCTTGGGTCTTGATCTCACAGTTTCATGAATTCAAGCCCCTCACTGGGCCCTGTGCTGATAGTGAGGAGCCTGCTTGGGATTCTCTCTCTCTGTCCCTCTCCCACTTTCACTGTCTCTCTCTCTCAAAATAAATGAATAAAAACTTTAAAAAACTTAAAAAACAGCAAATTATGTGACATTCTACAACTGTCTGGGTTTGAAAAGTTCAGTTTATTCCAACATGAATAATAAAAACAGAGCTAACAACAGCATTGATGCAAAAATACTCTAAGAAAAAAGGTGGGAGAGTTTGGCTAAATTTACCAAATAAAGAACACACTGGTAAATATGTTACCACAGAATGGATAAAAACTATGACCATTTCACCATAAACTAAATAAAATTTAGTGAAGTAATTAATTAAGAAAAGCCTACGTTAGAAATACAGCAAAAATTAATGACGAGCAAAGAGGCAAAACCAAAACTGTCATAGGGAAATGAAGAGGACAGAGGAAGAAGCACAGGAAGAATGAATACTGTCATTACACTGATAACAGATCTATGAAAACAGAGCTTTTGGTTTCCCCATAGTTGAGGTAAAGATATTTGGCAAAGATGAGTAAATATTCTTGATAAAGATGCTCAGTAACTTAGTACCAAATGGCATTTCATTAACATGGTAAAATATTTACATCTCAGTGTAGAAGCTTCATTATGTTTAACACTGGAATTGCTTTCTCCAAACTCAGAGATAGAGCATGGGTATCCATCATTACAACTACAGTTTAATATCTGAGCAAACAATTAGATAAGGAAAAGAAATTAGAGGTTTAGAAATGAAAAGAGGTAAATGATTAGTTGCCCAGAATATAATTGTGTGCTTATAAAGCTTAAGGGACTGAGGTAAAAAAATGCTAAAAATAAGTAAATGTGGTATAAATTTAACAAATTAATACATTTACTATATATAGTCACACCATAGAATAAATAATAGGAATAAAAAATATCTCATTTATAATAGCAACAGATAAGATAAAATGGCTAAGAATAAATATGTGATGTATAAGATCTATCTGAAGAAAACTATAAAACAGGGGTGCCTGGGTGGCTCAGTCACTTAAGTGTCCAGCTTTGGCTCAGGTCTTGATCTCATAGTTCGTGAGTTCTAGCCCTGTGTTGGGCTCTGTGCTGACAGCTCAGAGCCTGGAGTTTGCTTCTGATTCTGTGTCTCCCTCTCTCTCTGCCCCTCCCCTGCTCACACTCTGTCATTCTCTCTCTCAAAAATAAATAAACATTAAAAAATTAAAAAAAAGAAAACTATAAAACACTACAAACTCAAATGACAACTTTAAAAAATGAAATGTCCTATTATGTTTTGGGTTAGGAAGATTAATAATAGAAAAAACCAATAATAGTGGCCCCCTCTTGCATGGGGGTGAAATGTGGGAACTAGAGGAAGAGGGCAAGATGGAAGGAGATTTTTTTCACTCTATAATTGTATACCTTTAATGTATTTTGGTTTTTCAGCGATATGAATGGCTTATTCAAAAAAGCATAAAAAGTAAAAATATAGAATATTGACTGAAGATAATTCATTATAATTTTAATAGTTTTATAATTTAATGAACTTTAAATGCTATGTGAATTGTGTAAAGAATATTCAGATGATGTCAGAATTTTCCAAAGGGATGCATTATTTTTCCTGTAATGGAAATATTGATCAAAAACAATTTTTGAGTTCTGCTTACTGGTAATTGGGAAACCTGTTTAGGTTAAATTCTGACTTCCCAAAAAACCTAGTTCTGAAAATAAATATTTAGGAGGTTCTCATTAACTTTCTGCATAAAATAACATTTAACATATTTATTCTTTTCTTTTTTATAGGTAGAGGAAAAAAGGTAAGTTTTACTTTGCATGGTTTCATTTTCATAAATTTCTTTTTCATTTTAAGAACTGTCCACACAAGACTGTGCTTTGTGTATTTTAAAGTCTTTTGTAAAGTATATACCATATAAATAAAAATATGTAAGCACTGTTCAGCTCCTTTGCTTATGGATTACAACTGCCTCTATTTTATTCACTTTGTTAATTTTTGTTTATAGATATTTCCTCTAGAAAGTTGTAAATCTCTTAGGGATTGAGACTGTGCCACATGAACCTTTGAATTACTTACATTTATCACTGTACTTAGTATATACCTTGTACAAATTAGAAGTGCAGTAACTGCTTAATGGAAGGAAGGAAAGATGGAAGTGTGGGAGGAAGGTACGAGGGAAGGGTAAGTGAGTGGTGATGGCTGTCCTTCAGTGGGGTTGTGGTCCCTCTTGGTTACAAAGATACACTTAAAAGAATTAATTGAACGCTTTACCAAACACACATCACCTTCTCTTCTCTCCCCTTCCTCCATTTCAAGGAGCCTAAAATCTAATCCCAGAGACAAGCTTTTATACTCAAGAGGACACTATATGATATACTCATGAGCCTAGATGCAGCTGGCCAGTTTAGCCACTTGTCATCTGGATATGGGTAACCCCCCTGAGTGAAGAGAGTTACATTCCCTTGGAATTGTTCTCAGTTTTCTAGTTAATTTTAAAACTGTGGCATTTGCTTCAGTCTTATCCAGATGGGATGGATGTAGGGATCAGGAATGGAAATGGGCAGTCATCCCAAATTTCATGGCAGATACTAGGCAGATTACCAGCGACTCCAAATTGTCTTTATTTTTGCATACAGCAAAACTTCAGTGAAGTGATAATCAGATAAAGCAATGCTATACCTTCAATGTAAATGAAAGTGATGCTATCAAGGGGAGGTCCTGGCTGGTTTTATACTTTTGGGTTAAAAAGGCAATACCAAAAATTGTCTTATTTGGGAAAAATATCAATGAATCTATTTAGATTTGAATATATGTCAAAGGAATAGGTCTACAAACACCAGCTCACATTTATTTACATCTGAAACTAAATCTGAAATTTTCCAAAGGCAGTATGGGACAGCTGGGAGAAGGACACCCTCGAACCAGCTGCCAATTTAACCACATTCTAGTTACGTGCCGCTATCTTCATGACTCTGTCATTTATTATCATGTGCCATCAGATCTATCAGTGCAGAGTAATGTTATAAAAATGTATTTTGTGCTTGGCTTATATTAATATTGATGTTACTTATAATCTATTCTCTCATGCATGTTAACCCCCAAATAATTACTGAGCCTTTGTTATATCCCTGTATGAGTCAAATGGTACAGATGATGCAATGGTGGGCAAAACACTATGACTGTCTCCATGGTAACAGCATCCTATAAAAGTGGTAAGGCATGTCCATGTGGCATTAAGTGATGAGTAACAGACAAGAAGTAAAATTAAACTGTAATTCGCATCTGAATCAGAGTATTTGAACTTTATGTTTCCCAGTGAGTATGAAAATCAAATTTAGCAAAAATTTAGACAAATCTTCATTGCATATAAATTAACTTATTCAAAGCCCATATTATTATTTACTTATTTTTCAAAGCCCATATTAACAAAAAGCCACAAATATATTTGTGGCTTATTTCTGAAATAAGAATTATCATAGAATCATTAGAAAAATTTATTATGGAACCTGATAATGGAACAATGAATCCCATATCAAATATTGTGGAGGAATAAAAAGTTCATAGTAAGACATGAAAGAATTTACAATTTAGTTGAGAAAGATATCAGCAAGTGCCATTCTCCTCAACACAAAGTAAGAGCAAAGGCTGCATTTTCATTGCTAGTCTCTTAAAACGGAGATTACACAACCATTCTTAGTGGACTATTTCATTTTTCTCTCTTTGGTTGAAATAATTTCTCCGCACTTTTTACTTGGTGTTACTAAATTTGTTCCAGAAAAGAAGACTTTTTTTTCAGCATAATTCTCATAAACTCTTTTAGGTGTTGGGCACAGATTTACCTACCTTTCCTATATAATTCAAATTCTTTCAGCATCTCAAAGAAAGATCTTACAGCTCTTACAAGATTAACTTTCATTACTTTCAGATTATGTTAAAAATGGAAAGACCATTTTCTCCAAGCTAGAAGTTAGGAGACTGGGAAATGCAGAAATTAGCCTGCTCTATTTTACTGACCATATGTGTTCATCCTTCCTTCTCTAGTCTTTTTGTAGGTTGTCTTTTAGTCTCTCTTTTGAAAATTTTTTTATTGTTTTATTTATTTCTGAGAGAGAGACAGAGACAGTGTGAGCAGGGGAGAGTCAGAGAGAGAGGCAGATAAAGCATCTGAAACAGGCTCCAGGCTCTGAGCTGGCAATCAACACAGAGCCCAGCACGGGTCTCAAACCCATGAAGATTGTGACCTGAGCTGAAGTCAGACGCTTAACTGACTGAGCCACCCAGGTACCCCAGTCTTTTAGTCTCTTGTGTTCTACCTTGAACTTACTCATATAGAGCTCCCTCCTGCCCCTGTAGAGAAATATCCCAGCGCTAAATTCTCAATTTATTCCTGACTTCCTAAACTTGGCATTATAATTAGCATGTGTGATCAGGGTATTATTCTGCTATTGAATCCATTATTTAGACTATGAAGACTGTAAAATAATTTTTAAATATCACTTTAGAAAACTTTGTCAGATGTGAAATAGTACTGGAAGGGTATAATTAAATTGTACCTATCAGGGGTACACTTCCGAGGCCTGGATCAAAAACCCCCCAAAAATATGTATGATCTTTAATCTATGACTTCAACTTCCAGAAATACATCATAAGGTATTAGTTTGGGATACTATACAAATATTTATAAACAAGGATATTTATTGTAACATTATTTTTAATTGTAAAAAAGAAAGTATAATCTAAGAGTAAAATACTGAGGCATTGATTAGGTAAACCAATTTCAGGTACATGATGGAAAACTAAGAATACTAGAATGTTAAAAGTGGTTATCTCCTGGGTGTTGGATATGATATTTAGATTCTTTTATTTTCAGAATTCCCTGCTAACCTATATACTTTTTATAATCAGATAAAAGAACAATATATGTAAAAAGAAAAATTAAATAAAATAGAACTCATTATTCTCACGTTTTCTACATTTTGGATGTAATCCTTAATGTGGTCATACTTTGCAATTAACCAGTAAAAAGCATTACTTCATACTATATTAATGGAAATTAGTATGTTCAAGAATTTACTGAGGTTTTCTGTGAGTCAAACTGAGGATGTCAAGTAGACTTGATTATAGCCTTGAGGAGACCAAAATCTGTTGGAAGACAAATTCTAAAATAAACTACATGTAGATATATGGTAAAACAGAGGTATATAAAGGTACAATTCATCCAATATTTTTTTTACCTATGTACTTGAAATCATGTTCTGAGAATAAAATTTTTGAGAGACTGAAGTTCTAAGAATCCCATCTACATCTGTTATGTTTGCTACGTCTATTATAAAAGGCAATTAGATTGCCCAATGTTATTTCCTTTAAGTTATTATTGTTTTTTATGTTATTTTTATTTTCCTATTCAGTTAATATTTTTTCTTGATTTTCTTCAGATATTGAGAATTACGTAACCAATACAATTATGTCTTTTCTTTCTTCTTTCTTCTTTTTCTTTTTTTGAAGATGAGCAAACTTACCTCTTGTTATATTTCAGATTCTTCCATGAGTTTTAAAAACGGTGGCAAGAGTTTTAGGAATGGCATCTGATGAGTTACTAAAATCTAGGTGACATGTAATATGAGTGCTAAAATTCAACCATATCCAAGTATTCAAGTATTGTATTTCTTTTTTTTTTTTTTTTGAGTTTTCAGGCTTTGGGTAGTTTTTCCTATTGCTTTGACTTTACATCTTTTTAATCACAAGCATTTCTTGGTCTAGTCAGTTTGTGAGAATTATTCAGTATAAAGGCTGAAGTGAAATAACTTTATGAATTTCAAACACTGGATTGATATTTTTGTGTCTTTCAGAGAAGTAATTTTTTTCATCAATAATGTCTGACTACTGTAAATACTGTTTCTTTTCTCATTTTTGTTTTTTGCATTTCTTACATAGAAATTCTGTGCTTACATGGAATATTCTAGAATGATATGACTATGCATACTAAACTATTATATTTTGATAACTGAACATTTTTTTGCTTCACAGGGACAAAAAGGAGAACCAGGATTAGTGCCTGTTGTAAGTATCTGTATATGTTGTTTCCATGTATCTTTAATAAACTTAGCTATGGTATTGTATATTTTTGCTTATATATATTCTCTCATAAAAGGAGTATTTGTTATGTGCTTACCAAGCTATAGTATAAGACCATCAAACCAAAAGAATTTCATTCTTTAATATAATATTTAATGTTTATGTATTACAATATTCCTGACTTTTATTGTCCCATGACTGAAAGTGGAAATCAGTGTTTTATAAAGTTAAGCATATTAAATATGGATGTAAAGCGGTAGTTAAGATGTGTATATATACATTTACATGTTTATTTATTTCTTATGAGAGAGAAAGAGAGAGAACACTAGCAGGGCAGGAAAAGAGAGAGATAGAGAATCGCAAGCAGGCTCTGTGCTGTCAGTACCCGGCTCCAGAATCACGAACTGAGAGATCATGACCTGAGCCAGAACCAAGAGTGGTCACTTAACCGACTGAGCCACTCAGGTGCCTTTATTTTTTAAATAGTCATGTAATCCAAATGGAAAGGCATAATTTAATGTTCCAAACTTCTGGAAATATATCTTGTGATATTCCTGATTGAAATTTCATATTGTATAAGAGTTCTTAAGACTTATTTAGACTTGTACATGATCAAAAAGCATATTGTTAAGTAGGATGAAGATTCTTCAACCATCAGTCTCATAGATCTCAGAGTTGTCACTCTATCAGAACAAAAGTAGATGCATGTTGATTTATTTGGCAGTGCTTGAATTGTTGCTTTGCCTTGAAATTGGCTTGTTTTTAACAAAGATTACCTAAAAAGTAAATCATTCATGTTGCTGTCTTTCACTTAAAAACACCATGTGTACTTACTATGTCTTACATGCTATCTTAAGTGCTTTACGAATATTTATTTGTCTTCACAACAACTTTGTGAGGGAGGTAATTTCATAATCGTCATCATCTTACAGAGGAGGGACATTAAGCATAAAGTAATACGTAATTTGTCCAAAGTCAGACAACTGGTAAGGGATAGAGTTAGGATTTGAACCCAGGCCTCTTGGCTCCAATCCTTAGCAGTCCTGCCTCTCTGTATTAGAGTTTAAATTAGATAATGTCTTAAGGCATAAGCAAAGAGGACATGGGCATAAACTGGCAATATCCATTTGTTCTAAAATAATTCACTGGAGCTTTTGTTGTTATTCTTGTTTGACTCTTGATTTTTCTAAAACTTTATTAAGACTTCATCTTAGAGATTATCTTGTTTATCATTTAGGTAACAGGCATACGTGGTCGTCCAGGACCAGCAGTAAGTAGTTTCCTCCAATATTCATGGTACTTTTAAATTCTCATAGTTACTGAAATCTTTATGAATATTATCTCCATCAAAAGACAATAGAATGCAAAACCATGATGCTTCGTTTCTTGAAACATTTTGTTCTGAAACATCTTCAAGTGTAAGCATTCCTTTGCAGCAATGAATGATGTATAAAAGATCATTTCATTCTGAAATTGATGAACCCTATTTCTCCTCCATGTTAGTGTTATAATGGTTATGTGAAAGCCAAAATGATCATTGTTACACTGTTAATTTTAGATTAGCTTTACTCATTGAAATTAGGACACACTTGCCCATTGTTTGACAATCATTAAAGATAGACTACTTTCATCTGTTTAATGAAACAAAGTGTTAATTTCATCTGTTAATGAAATTAAATAATATGTCCATAGTATAGTATGAAAGACTACTGATTTCAGGTTTGGATTAGCAGTAGCATTCTAGGTAACTAGACAGAAAACACACACATCTGTTCCCTCAGATCACTAATAATTTGGGGTTTGCATATCTATGTAGTTCTAAAAGTCCAAACTGTAAGTGTTTATGGCCCTAATGTAGTGGCAAAGGCTTGCTTAGGACAAGACAGCAAAAATGATCCTCATAAATTTTATAATTATCATTCATGTAATATATTCAGCTCACTGAGCTCCATGATGCTACAGTGTAACACTTAATTCTTTACACGCCTTTAAGCTTTATTGCTAATATATAAATAGCCTTTCTGTGTACACAGAGCTTTTATATTGCACACAGCTTTATTTTCTAGTCTTCACCTGAATTGAATTAAAAAAGAAGTGAGATTTCTGTTTTTTTTATTTTCTTAGATCAAGCAAACATTTAAAATAAAAACATCTGTAGTATACGTGTTTTGCAGGCTTAATCATCATTTTCTGTTTCAGGGACCTCCAGGATCACAAGGACCAAGAGGAGAGAGAGGCCCAAAAGGAAAACCTGTAAGTACACAGCTGAGTTCCCTTTTCTGTGAAGTGTACCATGTACTGGGTAGGCCCATCTATACCACGTTCCCTGGATGCAGCAAGGCGTAAGTGGCACTGTTTCTCTCCCACCTCTATTAAATGTGACAGAATTCAGGTCATGAAGTGATTATGTGTCTCTTCTGATTCAGAGGAAAGTATCACATGGTAATAATTACCTATTATCTTTTTAGGTAACACAAATGACACTTCTTTGTCCCTCATGAGGTCAAACTGAAATAAAGTAGAAAACCTAAGGAGGAATAATGAATGCCTCATGTTATTTTCAGAAGTTATAAATCATGAGTGAACAATGCCAGGAATGTACTTTTGAGATAAAACACCAAAGTTCTGTGATCTGTGGTTGCTGCAGGGATAACCAAACTGGATAAAGGGAAAAAAACTATTAGAGGACTAAATTTTCTTTCAAGTGGTTGTACAATGAATTTATTTCCGAAATAACACTCTATCCTTTTTCACTGTGCAGCTGGTGCAGAGCTATCAAAGGAGTCATTTTAAAAATCAACAAATCCATTACCAGAACAAAGGGAACACCTTTAAATTTAAATGATCAACTTGATGCCCTGGAGATAAAGCATGAAGATATTATGTAATACATGCCAGATGTTTTTTCTTATTAGCAAGTCCTAGGATAACAATTCTTTTTCTTTTTATATCTCACCCTCAGAAACGAATGTCTTTTCATGTATTAAATAACTCGGTTCATTTTTGTATTGCTATCATTATCTTATGTTTTAATCAGTAAAAACGTATGCTGTTTAATTTTTTGTCTAATATCTACTAAATTTAACTCTAGATTTTTAGCCTTCCAAATATGTATTTACCATATTTAGATGGGAGAAATAGATGAGAAAGAGAGCCACAGACAACCTTGAATATATACATAAAGAAAAATGTATTTTAGATCATGTTGCTTGGAATTCCTGCCACTGGTTTCATCTTTATAAGGTTTTATGCTTCCACACATTTGACCAAGTATTGCGTGATGACAATACTATTAACAAAATTGGGACTGGAGTCATGGATGGTATTGGCAGGCAAGCAGGTAAATAGCAGTACCCCAGGGAAAGGGGGCCCAGTCGTATATGTGTGCAGTAATGCTATGTTCGGATTACCTTGTGCTGTTATTCAATCTTCACTGCTGTTCTACTGAGCTGCCTCACCAGTACTGGTGGCCTTAACACTGTTAGTAGCTCTCCAGATGCCTGCGCAGGGTCTAGAATGACAGAAACAGGTAGAAGATAATTTCAATTAGGGGGAGAGTGGTGGCCAGCAGTAAATATTGTACATCAATGTACTTGTGCCCCAGATAGTTCATAACACTGAGCCCTAAGTCTAGGTGGACATTACTATGGAAATAGTGATTGCGTTTTCAGAATTCCTTGTTAGGATTCAATGAGTCTGCTCTCACCTCATCTTCTTTTCTTGACTTAGTGTGTGATATGCTACCCTTCCATCTTGGTTAGCCCAAGACAATCAATGGGGATTAAGGGTGTGTGTGTGTGTGTGTGTGTGTGTGTGTTTAAAAGAGTGAGGAGTAGTTATTTATTAGGAATTAAGCAAAACAATCCTGGAAGTTGCCCAAACAGGAATTCTGTTCCTCTCTTAATCCTAGCAAACTGTTGAACAACTTGCTAGGATGATAGTGTTTAACAACTGAGTCATTAAAAAAAGACGTGCCTATACTTTTGCTGATTTCCTTGGTGTAAATACTTCCACCATGGCCAATTGCAAGATGCTGGCATGATGTTACAAGGTAGAGTATTTTGCCTCACATCCCAAGACTTGCAGGAGCTGCTTAACTAGACTAAAGCTATGGCTCACGCAACGTGGGGTGGTACTGCAATCAGAAATACCATTTTCTCCCTCTGCCTCCATTACCATCAGACACTACAGAAATCTCACAACACAATGCATGGTTTCTCAACCTCAACTCTATTGGTATTTGGGGCCACATAATAGCTATGCATTGTAGGATGGCTGGCAGCATTCCTGACTTCTACCCACTAGAGGCCAAGTAGCAAACCTGTGCATACAGTTGCAACAACAAATGTCTCTTGATGTTACCAAATGTCTCCAGGGGAGGGGAGCAAAAGTGCTCAGGATTGATAACTACTCAATAGAAATAGTAGTAGAAACTACTCTTAGGAAGCCTTCGTGACTAGCCAGTGACCCCCAGAACTGTCTCTTATCGTACATCCTTAGTTTTAACTAAGTAATCCTGATAACTTCATAGTGACAAACTAGCCATCTGTCAGGAGATCGACAATGGTGTGCTGAGTTCTAACTGCATGTGACACTTAACCTCTGTACATCTGTTTCCTCATCTGTAAAATGGGAAATATGCCATATCTTACCAACTCTAACATTTCATAATTTGTGCATGCGTGTGTGTGTGTGTGTGTGTGTGTGTGTGTAGTGAGTAAAGTTCTTGATGACTGGGGTAATTATTAGTCCTTTCTATTTGTGAATGTTTAAAGATCGCCACCTAGTGGCAATCTATAGGTACTTTTTATTGTAAATGGCTGCCTGAGATTAGTTTTAGAGTATCTTGAGGGATGGGAGGGAACTACAATAAATAGAATATTTATCTTAATATAAACTTTATGTAATTCAGCTCACTTGGAAATATGAAAGTATATATTTTAATGTGTTCCCAAATTATATTTTTTGTTTTCAATGTTTATCAGTAAAAGTGCTCATGTATTATATTTTTTCTTTCTCTTATAATTATGTTCACGTAGTTTTGGATAATTAAAAAAATTATTAACTTAAATATCAATTAGTAGAAGAGTAAATCATGTAGGCTACTTAGAGTAGATGTTTGGAAACAGAGAATGCATCATGAAGTCAATAGAAAAGTGGGCTGTCTTCAGAATAGACTTTGAAGCATGATTATGAATTGCAGAGGGATGGAGAAAGGGATTTTTGAGGATTAATATTATCTAAACCTCTCTCTATTCTCAAAAATGCTAAATGCAGTTTTTGGTTTTGTCTTTAGAAATCTTGGGAAGGGGCACCTGGGTGGCTCAGTTGGTTAAGTGTCCGACTTCAGCTCAGGTCATGATCTCATGGTTCGGGGGTTCGAGCCCCGCCTTGGGCTCTGTGCTGACAGCCAGCTCAGAACCTGGAGCCTCCTTCAGACTCCGTATCTCCCTTTCTCTCTGACCCTCCCCTGCTCATGCTGTCTCTCTCTCTCTCTCTCTCTCTCTCAGAAATAAATAAAACATATTAAAAAAAAGAAATCTTCTTGGGATGAGAGATGTTTTAGCTCATTTTTTTTGTATATTAACAATACCTGGTTATCAATTAGCAATTTCAAAGTTCAATAACACTAAAAGTTTTCCACACAAGGCTCTGCATAGATCAGACTACTGCTTTGTGCCACCATTGACAATATGAATTTCCAGCTCATGTTGCTTTCATATATATGATCAGGAATTCTAGAGAGCAATTTACATCAGCCTCCTATGTATAATTAAAAGAGTTCAGTGATTCTACAGTAGTTTAAGAATCAGAAGCCATTTGACTTGATAAAGGACGAGAATAATTTCCTGAGAAATCAGTTTTGAAAGTGTGAGTTGTTCAGACTATCTACTTTTATTTGAATAGATAAATTTGCTTGTCTTTTACTCTTCCACAGATTCATATCTTTATGAATCTATATAAATGTTTGAATATATTAATTAAATTATTCCATCCTCCCCAAAGCCATCATATGCAAATTGCCCCCTTTCCCACCTCAGCTCATTTTATATTTCCTCCTTCTGCCATATCAGCTCATATTTGACTTACTTATTGTAAGCCAGGAGTTGTTCTCATGTTTAGAGAAGAGAAGCTTCTTTTATTAAACTCCAACTCACTTATATTTTTCTTGATATCTGCTTCTAACTATAAAAATCATATTGACTTTTGAGTTCTTTGGTCCTTTATTTCTTTTTGAAGCCTGTTAAGACTCTTCAGGGTTAAAAAGACAGAAAATACTTCACAAGACTTGTGGGAATGATGAGGTTGGAGGAGAGAACATTTCCAGAACTGAGGACGTGGCTGTTCACCAAGCTGCCTTCAGAATGTGGGTTGGGAGGAGGGTGGAATTTGGCAGCTAGAAATCATTGCTCACTTCTCTGAGAACTAGACTTGGCTGGGTCACTGTGCCTTTTCCTCTGTTTCTCATTGGTCTAGTTCACTTTTAGGGATGGTAAGGAAAATAAAGCATGCCAGACATTAAGTACTAGAATAAAGAGGGTTGAAATGTGAAAATGTAATAAGCATATATTGAGTGTCTATTATGTGCCAAGAACTATGCAAAACATTAAAATATTAGAAAGAATAAAAAACCCACAAATAAAAGTCAAGGGCNTAAACATTTTTATATATTTCTTTTTTGGGGGGTAGGAGGAGGTTAAGCAAGCACATATATAGTTGTGCTCATGGTTACATAATCTAAGACAGACATGTGAATTTAGACATTATTGATTAAATACCATAAAACCAACCAAATAAGGAAGCTTATTCTAGAATACTGGTGAACTCAATACAATTTTATAATGATTCCAAGAAGGCTCATTACTGGGGGTTTAACACATCAAGAGTAAAATAATTACCCAGAATATACCCTGCCCCTCTGCAGAGGCTGTGATCCATGCTGAAGTCAGCAGTATCAACAGAGCTCATGAAATTACTGTAGTTGGCTGGATTGCAATCTATTTTTTTTTAGATTTTATTTTTCTTAGAGAAGTTTGAGGTTCACATCAAACAAAGAAGGCACAGTGCGTTCTCATATAAGCTCTGTCCCCGTACATGCATAGCCTTCCCCATTAACAACATCCCCGAGCAGAGTCCATAGTCTACATTAGAGTTCCTCTTCCTGGTGTACACTGAATGGGTTTGGACAAGTGTACACTGACACATATTCATCATCACAGTACCACACACAGTGTTTTCACTGCCCTAAAGTTCTTCTGCGGTCTGCGTTTTTATCTCCCCATTCCTGCCCCAACCCCGGGAAACCACCGATCTTTTTACTGTCTCCATAATTTTGTCTTTTCCAGGAATGTCATAGAATTGGAATCACACAGTATGGCTATTCATTTTAAAAACAATGAACACTTCCCCTCCATCAAGAAGTCTCTGCTTTTAGGTTTCTAGTTAAGTACATATTTGGCAATCGGTTCTAATTAGCACGGGCTTGTTTTTCCAGGGTCCTCGTGGTCCTCAGGGAATTGATGGAGAACCGGGTGTTCCTGGTCAACCTGGTGCCCCAGGGCCTCCTGGACATCCTTCCCACCCAGGACCTGACGGCATGAGCAGGGTGAGCTCTGTGCATTACTAAGTGTTATACTTAGATTATACATTAGGTTTTTAAAAATTTTTATTATTGAAGTATGGTTGACATACAATGTTATATTAGTTTCAGGTACATGTTCATTTAACATTCTATATGTTACTCAATGCTCATCATGATCGGTATAGTTACCATCTATCACTATACGGTATTATTACAATATTAGTGACTGTATCCACTATGCTGTACTTTTCATTTCTGTGACTTATTTATTTATTTATTTAATAACTAAAAGTTTGTACTTCTTAATCCCTTTTTTCCTATTTCCTACTTTGCCCATCCCCACCCAAGTTTTTGATTTACTATTAAGAGTTTAAGTTGTCTTAGTTCACGTGTTGGCCCTTGACTGTAACAGCAGCTACTGCTGTTCTTTAGGCTCAGAATGGTCGCAAAATATGTGGCATATCCTCCACAGGAAAGGAGGATGACAGATCCATTATGATGTATGTGGAAGGGGCCACCAAGTTGACACTAAAAATGCTATCTGATTGCTTCTCAAATTTTAGTTTCCTGCCAGAAATAAAATAAAGCAAAATATCTTTCTATACCTGCTTCTTTGAATTCTTAGTGACAGACATAGGTGATTTATGAGTAGATGCATAGCAAAATAAGGTCGCATATGAAGTCCTGAAATATGATTTTTGTTTTATAACAACTTATACATTTGTTTCTCAACTGATTGTAGACAGAATTGCCATTCTTAGTGGCAATTATAAAATACTGCCATTCTTAGTGGCAATAATAAAAATATTTTTATTTTTTAATAATATGCCTATTTCCCTCCCTAAAATCTGGAAATTACTAGAACTCCTAGAATATATATGGACAATTTTAGCCAGTTGGGTTACCAGAGTTGTGATGTGAAAGAAAATAGGTAAAACTGTTGCTACATCTTGGAATAATCAAAGATTCATTAGAAGGATTACAAAATCTTTATCAACTCATATAAATACAATTTAAAGTTTACTGGTCATGAACAAAGAAACAAGAATGCCATCTAAGTAAAATAGTCTCAAATAGAAACTGGAATCTTTAGGGAAAATGTTTTAAAAGCATCTTTTAGAATCTCTTCAGGTTGTTGGCATGGGAGAAAAATCACATAAAGTAATTCAAAGCTGAAATCGATTAGACTGGCAGAATAATACATGCTTTTACCAAGTAGGAGACATTTGGCCTATTGCAGTCATTATTCTGAAGCAACATGGTTATAAAATACTCTAAGGAAGATTGTTCAATCAAAAACATACAATGAAAGAGAACTTTGAATCTTTTTCTGTGCTTTAAAGTCAAAAATATCAAATGATTCTCAACAGAGCCGTTCTGTAAGAATCCCAGCGAATGTGTATTTCTCAATTTAAAAGTTTGTTGATATATGTCGTTTACTTTGGAAATAACATTAAGACATTGCATTTATAGCCATTTTCAGCTCAGATGGCTGGATTGGATGAAAAATCTGGACTTGGGAGTCAAGTAGGACTGATGCCTGGCTCTGTGGTAAGTGAAAATTTTACTGATAATCTAAGGTCTTGTGAAAAATAACATTATATAAAGTAAGGATTGAATTAGTTAAGAAGTAATATATGTCTTATTTTTTTAAAAAAGTTTATTTATTTTGAGAAAGAGAGAGGGAGGGTCTAAGGGCAGAGAGAGAGGTAGAGAGAGAAAATCCAAGAAGGCTCTATGCTGTCTGCCCAGAAGCCAACTGTGGGGCTTGATCTCGTGAACGTGAGATCATGACGTTAGCTGAAATCAAGTGGAATGCTTAATTAACTAAGCCACCCAGGCACCCCAAGAAGTAATATGTGTCTTCTTAAACAAATCCATCCATCCATTAATTCATTAATTTATTTATCGAATCCTGCCATGTACCAATTTAAAAAGCCTAGTGGGTTTCCATTCATAACTGTGCAAAGTATTTGTTGACTTTAATAAAGGGCTGCCTATATGTTTTATTTAATATTTGAAGAAAATAAAGAATTTTAAAACATATAACCTGTTACAACAAAAAACTGTACTTTTAATGGTGTTGTTAGGAACAGTGATTTGGCAAAATTTTGACATTGGGAACCTTGCCATTTTAATTTTCATTATTTCCTACCTAATATCATTTGGGTGCCTGTGCCAACAACTTTGAAGTTTCCTGACTCAACTTGCTAACCGGTCCCATCCTCTTTTGAATTTCTTCAACTGCCTAAAAGAGTCCCATTTTCTCTGGCAAGTACTTTAACCTGGGTATTTGGAGAATACAAGCCCACTGAATGAATTATTACTTATCAAACCAACAATTCCACGCTCTTTTGCTCATAACGTAATTCAAAAGCACCCCATATTGGGGCGCCTGGGTGGCTTAGTCGGTTAAGCGTCCGACTTTCGCTTAGGTCATGATCTCGCGGTTTGTGGGTTCGAGCCCCGCGTCGGGCTCTGTGCTGACTGCCAGCTCAGAGCCTGGAGCCTGTTTCAGTCTGTGACTCCCTCTCTCTCTGACCCTCCCCTGCTCACGCTGTCTCTTTCTCTTCTCTCCTAGAAATAAATAAAACATTAAAAAAATTTTTTTTTCAAAAGCACCCCATATTAATGGAATTTCAGGCAATAGTAAGTGTAGATTTAGACCGCACCCCTTTTACCCATTCTTAAGGCCAGCATTATGAGTGACTTAAATATTATTTGCATACTTTTTATTTTTATTATTTTTTAATGTTTTATTTATTTCTGAGAGAGAGACAGCGTGAACAGGAGAGGGTCAGAGAGAGAGGGAGATACAGAATCGGAAACAGGCTCCAGGCTCTGAGCTGGCTGTCAACACAGAGCCGGATGTGGGGCTCAAACCCACGAACCGTGAGATCATGACCTGAGCTGAAGTCCAATGCTTAACCGACTGAGCCATCCAGGTGCCCCTATCTGTATAAGTCACTAAAGTCACTAAAGTCACTAGTGGTATGGGTTCATTCAGTGATTATGTTGAGATATTTTTCTGAAATATAGGAGTTTTCACCCATTTGAAGTTCAAGTTGCATATATGTTTACTTTTATTTATTTTTAAATATTTATTTATTTATTTTGAGAGAGAACATGAGCAGGGGAGGGCAGAGTAAGAAGGAGAATCTTTTTTTTTTAATTTTTTAAATGTTTTATTTTTGAGAAAGAGAGAGAATGAGAGGGCAGGGGGTAGGCAGAAAGAGAAGAGGACTGAGGATCTGAATCTGGCTCCACGCAGAGAGTCCAATGTTGGGTTTGAACTCATCAACCACTAGAACTCTACATGAGCCAAAGTCAACTTAACTGACTGAAGCACCCAGGCGTCACTATGTCTATTTTTTAATGGGGCTTCTGTTTTCTTACCAGCTAAAAATCTGATCCGTTCAAAATAGAACTAAATTTTTGCCATAAGAACACACTTGATTTTGATTTGATCTCACTTTTTCTGACACTAAATTAGGCAAAATTAGGTAGATATATTTTTAATAAAATGTTTTAAATTGCATTTTTGTTTTCTTCCCTTTGTCATGCCTTCATGTAATCATTTCATGTTTAATAGGGGAAAGCCTGTGTGGATCCTTTAAATGTATTTTATGAAAGACAGAAAGAATCCAGAAATCTCTGTGCCATAGATAATTATAAATTAACACTTAATATAATATAGTGAATACTGTTGATGTCTTCATAAGTCTTTAATTCGATGTGGTCATTTAAATTATAAGAGTTATCTGCCGTGAAGCTGAAGAACTTAATAGACAGTTTGAAAATTACTTTATGCTGCCAAGATTTTTCTTTTGTTGGGCGTTCTGGTTTAACAGAACCACCCTTATGAATGCAAATGCTCTTGTCTCAAAGACTTTGGGTGTGTACACGCATAATCTTTTTCCCTTTATGAGGCTGAAAGTATGTATAAAATCATCCCACATGTTGTCCAGACTTTAATCTTCTTCAATTTAGCTGCATTCCAGATGAGTACAAATGGAGAATGTCATCATCTTCTACTGTCAGAGCTTCACTTCTCCAGATTCTAAGGCTGATTCAACATTTTTGAAATGTTTGGCCTAATTGTCATGAACACTATGCAACTTTTCTTCTCATTTGTTTTTAAGGGTCCTGTTGGCCCAAGGGGACCTCAAGGCTTACAAGGGCAGCAAGTAAGTCTTTTTATGATTAAACTACATACTATAGAAAAAAAGAAACAAATACAAATAAAGTCTTTGTGACATGAGTACTTTTGGTCAGCCTTTAAATTTCATATTGTAATGCTCATCTGCTCAGGCTGTATTTAATTAACTTTTACTCAGAAATACATGCAGTATGTTTTTCAAGTTTCTTCATGGGGCTAAAGTTCCATCATCTGGATCCTTTATGTGACTGGCCTCCAATGCAAAGAATTTTTATATCTTCACTTCTGAAATAACATCATTATCTCATGTCATAATGAAAATTCTCATAACTAGTTATGTGCTCACTCTGAGGCTGTGAAATCAAACCATAGAAGCTACCACCATGTTTTGTTAGAATTTATCGTCCAGGTAATCAATCCATGGAATCGTTAAGAAGAATATAATACTATACTCTGTTTCTATAGCATATCAAATACCAATAAAATAGTAATGCAGTGCTCTTTAATTTTTATGGTGATTTGGCCAGCAATAGGAAATAAGTTTTCAAAAGAAAGGTTAAAAAAAAAAAGAATTCTTTGCTCTGTCAAATATACCATATTGTCGTTATCATATGTGTGAAGTTTTACCTCAAGCTATTTTATATTACTGCCATTGGTGAATTGAAAATGTAGTTGTTGGTGATGATGAAGAAGATGACAGTCATAATCATAATGATAACTACCATCGATGGAACTCTCTATGCCAGCATTATTCTAGGTTCTTAACATGCATTTGTTATTAAGAGAGCTCTAACAGCCTAATGAAATAGGTGTCCTGATTATTCTCATTTCACAGATTAGGAAATTGAGGTATAGAGAGATTAAGCGACTCACTCAAAGTTGGAAAATGGTGGAGCCAACAATTTAAAGAATTGCAGTATCCTGCAGGGGTATATGATTTAGTATTCTGTTTTTCTTCAGTTTGTATATATAATTTACATATAATTATATTTATTTATGGAATTTGTTCTCAATTTTAGGGTGGTGTTGGCCCTACAGGACCTCCTGGTGAACCTGGTGAACCTGGACCAATGGTAAATGTCAAGTAAGCATGTAGACCCAGTTAAATATGAATCCAGCATTATAATAATATTGTGAATTATTTATTTTACCAGTTCTTTCCTAATGTAGCAAGAAATTACAATACAGTTCAGGAGACCTGTATTATGGAGAGTACTTAAGCTATATGTTTCTTGTACCAGAGTATTTAAATTTTTTTAGCATTTACTCATTTTTGAGAGACAGAGAGAGTATGAGCATGAGCAGGGGAGGGACAGAGAGAGACACACACACACAGAATCTGAAGCAGGCTCCAGGCTCTGAGCTGTCAGCACAGAGCCTGATGTGGGGCTTGAACTCACAGGTGGCAAGATCACGACCTGAGCTGAAGTGGTTGCTTGGTGAGCCACCCAGGTGCCTCGGTAGCAGAGTATTTAAGTTCAGAAGCCTTGAATATGATTAGCAAACCATGCTGAGATATTTGCATTTGTGAAATCCTTTCCTTTGAGTACATAATCGAGGCATACAACATAAAATTCAGAATACTAATAAAGCTATTTTCTGTGATATTTTTCATTTGTCCCAACAATATTTTATTTTAGATTATATTATTGGTAGGTATAGGTAAATATGGGTAAATATTCTTTTTTTCCTTTTGTTATTAGGGTCCAATAGGTGCACGTGGACCAGAGGGCCCTCCTGGAAAACCTGGTGAAGATGTAAGCTGCCTTCTTTCATTTTGCTTTGAAACTTTGAAGAGGTTAAGAAGGAGCTATGGTGTTAATTTGAATATTATTCATCAATTCCCACTTTATTTTCCCCACTTTTAGCTTCCATTATATGCACAGAAAACTAGAAAACTGAGAGTGTGGTTTAACACAATTTAAAAGTATTCTTAATTTTGATGGTTTTATATCATTAGGTTTGCTCTTTTTCCTTGTATTCCCCAGGTTTCTTTTCCATTATAATTTCTCCGTTAAGATAATAGAAGGGCTGTCATGATAGCCACAACTTTTGCTGGTGGAACCTTTGAAATGAATTTAAAGAAAAATACATTGCTCTGATGGCTAAACATCATTATGAGGTCTTCATTGAATGGAATTTTTTAATGTGCTAGTAGTATAGTACCAATGTTACTTTCCAATGCTGAAAAAGCCATTTGTTCACATTTAAAGTTGAGACTCAACTTCAGATTTTAACAGTAACAACGTATGATCTAAAAATGGGGTGTAAAACCAGATTTGCTTTTCTGGATTTTTTTTTTAGTTGTACCAAAGCTGAGGCTAAAATTATGGGTAATTTCTCTTTGATACTACACTAAGTAAATATTTTCTCTTTGTGTGTCATGAGATTTATTTAAGCAGATTACATTGAATTTGGTCATAAAAAATATGTCTAGTAGTTCTTAGTTTATCACAATAAAGGAAATGACAAGTGGTACCCTTAACCTTTAATTCAGTGCCACTTGTGGATATAGAGTTTCATAGCATATGCCTCTGTGTGTTATGTATGTGTAAATTTTGATGTTTGTGAAATGGTGAGCTAGGTCAGACTAGAATAATAGTCTGACTAGACTAGAATAACTTCTGGATAAATTAATGAGAACTTCACAAACCGACTTGCTATGATAGATTGCCATCAGGAATAGAAGCAGGACTTTTACACTATTTAAACGTTGGGCATATTACCTGCAATTGATTTGTCATCTAGTCTCAGAAGGGAATATTTTAATCCTGTTTGCTTCTCCGTCACCTTGCTTTTTTTTTTTTTTTTTTTTTTAACCTTAAAGGGTGAACCTGGTAGAAATGGAAACCCTGGTGAAGTGGGATTTGCAGGATCTCCGGTAAGTTTATAATTGTCAACACAATGCCAGAAAGGCAAACTTTGAAAGGCAAAATACATTAAAATTACCTTGTACTTCATTCTATGCATGTGCATTAGATGCTGTCACCAAAATATGTTCTCTTCTGTCATTGTGAAATAGCATATTTTGCCAAAGTGATAGCTAATTCCAACTGGCCCATATGAATACTTGGCACCAGATAATTATTTCATAACCTAATACGGACATTCTCCAAACTTACTGTCAAATTTGCAAAGTCACGAGCCTGACCTCTTTACATTTCACAACATCATAATCCCATTTGTCTTTTTAACATTTTATTTTTGATTGTTCACATATCAAGAAGAATAGCTTGAAAATTTATGGATTTGTTTTTTATATGCTAGAGACAATAAGTTACGGACAGGATGCCTCTTTGGCTGCTCACCAAACCCTAATGTTGGCTGAAATTCTTACTTGCTGTTCTGGACCCTAAAATTTTATGACACGATATACTGATGGCCAACACTCCTAACATATCTGTTTTTTACCCCCTTGGTTTACTACAGAGATGTGTCCCTGGTAACACCCTCCACCAGAGTTTAGGACCTGAGCCACTTGGCCATCTTCTAAACCCACCTTGTTTTCTAAACCCATTCCTGTTACTTTGATAGACTCTCTCCTAGAATATGCTACACAAGCAAGGGGGAAAATTAGAGATCAGGAAGCAAAAATCCTCTTAACATTCTTGCTCTTAAAGTTTCTCCTTGTCTGACATCCCCTAAATAGATTTAACCTTCTACTCCCTACATTTCCTATTATTTTCTAATGTTTCTTCCATTCAATATGACCAATAGTGCTGAATTATTCTCCATTTACTTCCTGAAAATTGATGAGGTTCAATGCTGGGATTTTTTTTTTTTTTTTAAACAAATGAGTGCTCATCTTTTAAGGGAATTTACAGGGCTCTAAGGATTATTTAGTTTCAAGTATAAAACCAATTCCCCAGTTTCCTGCTCTCTCTCTCTTTCCTTTCCTCCCCCAGCAGCCTGGGGAGTCAATGCAGACGAAGGCATGTGGTTTAGTCATCAGCACAGATGTCCACGTCAGCCAGGCCAGGCTTGAACTCCCGCCCTGCTGCACTCTTGCACATCCTCTCAGTGTGGGCCCTCCATGGGGAGGAAGCAGGCCCTGCCAGCATGTCACAGATGCAGTCTGCGAGTGCTGTGCAATGGCATGTGATTGGGGTTGTGATGACAGTCTTGGGTCAGCAGAAGGAGAAAATTTTATGAGTACTGGTACATCTGGTTCATTTTCTTATTGTACTAGAGATATGTAATCACTTGAGAATTCCCTTGCAGGCCACAAACACTCGAAGTTAACTAATTATTTGAAATAACAGCTCAGTAATTCTCCTATAGGCTGAGTGTACCATATTTTCTGCTCAGGAACAAGGGGGAGCAAATCTCCATAAAGGGCAGCATTCCAGTGGAAAAACTTTAAGGAAGTTCTTGAGGAACTCCTAAGCAGTGAGGGATTCCTAAGCAGGGCTGTGTAAACAGAAGAATTAGTGGAACTGTATTTGTCCAGAGAATGTGGTTTGATGTGCCCTGACAATTATAATCCTTCCTTAAAGCACTACCGAGACATTTTCCCTATAAGAGTTTACAGAGGAATGATTGCTTTGCTTTTATCCTATGAATTTCATTTAAGGAGTATTCACTCATTTAGGAAACAGTGAATGAAGGTGACAATGTACAAAACAGAGGATTTTTCCATCTATGTAAGATTGTGTTAGAATAAGAGAAGTTCCTTAGGAAAGGCTTAGGAAAGGTGCTTGAGTGTTAAGGGAAATGTCAAACCATTTCTTCAGTTGTTTATTCAATGATTATTCCTTGAATGTCCACTCACCAAACATAAGGCTTCGTGCAGAGATGTGCAGATTAATAGTAATAATTGTTAATAATTGATACATCAATCTATGCTATCAGTGTACTCAGTCGACTGGTGCCAGTGGTAATGGTATTCAGTTCAAAACCAAATTAATGTAGGCAATGAAAATAAGGGAATAATTAAGTCACTAGGTCCTTATTTATTTTAAGAGGGTATGAGGAAAAAGTTTTATACATCATTTCAAAATAGTCATACCATTTGGATTTAATTTTCTGTTTGATTTCTGTTGTTTTTTATTCACTATGCTTAGGTGGAGGATGCATAATATTAGCATAAATTAAGGAAGTATTGAGTCAAGGAACCAACTTCTTCTCTCTGTATTTCTTGACCATCCCTTCTGTTGGATATTTCATTTCTTCGGTTAATCTGTTTTTTATATATATTTTTATTTATTTCTAGGAGAGAGAGAGAGACAGCATGAGCAGGAGAGGGTCAGAGAGAGAGGGAGACACAGACTCTGAAATAGACTCCAGGCTCTGAGCTGACAGTCAGCACAGAGCCCGACGCGGGGCTCGAACCCACGAACCGCAAGATCATGACCTAAGCGAAAGTCGGACGCTTAACTGACTAAGCCACCCAGGCGTCCCACTTCAGTTAATATTTTAAACAATCACAAATCCATAAAGCTGCTCCTGAACATTTTACTTAAAGTCAATTTCTGATCACATTTTTATGCAATCTTCCCAATCATATTCTGCTGCCAATATTTAGTAGTTCAAAGAAAATAAAACGCATTGGTGTGTACAAGTATATTTATTCTTCTACCACAAGTAAAGCACAATATAGAGAAAGCATAGTTTTCCTTAAGTTCCTTTTCTGATTTTCTCCATATACTTTACCTAATTGATTCGGACATTTAACATGTTGATTCCAGCTAATTTTCTTTTTTGTTTGTTTGTTTTTGTGTTTTATGTTGGTGGGGTTTTTTTTGCTATTAATTATAATATAGTGATATAATTTCAAAATTTGGAAATGTCATCCAATCAATACCTGGCATTAACCCATGTTTCTGTGTAAGTCATGTTTCCATTCCTAACAGTGAGTTTGCTTTGCTAACTTTTGATCATCTAGGTGTATTTTGACATATTAAAAGTATTCTGCCCCTTTCTTTTCTTTGGTGTGTTGGTGGAAAACCATGTATTAGATTTTTGGTTTTGAACAAAAAGTGTATCAAACATCTTTCTATTCTTATTAATGACTCTCAAATGCCTTCTCTATTTTTTCCCCACAGGGAGCTCGAGGATTTCCTGGGGCTCCTGGTCTTCCAGGCCTGAAGGGTCACCGAGTAAGTTTAATTCTTTGTAATCCTTTCAGATACCCCTGCTGATTATGTAAGGTCTTGGGGGCATTCCCTTCAACATCCTTACAATTCTATTTGTCAGTTGTCTTTAACTGGCTGTAGTCTCAGTACTCATCTTTGGTCACCAAATTCACAATTCTTTTTTCTATTTCCTTTGAATGTCATCTGATTCTATAACAAATATATTTTGTGTTCTTAATACATGTGCTGTGCTACAAAAGAGGACACAGGGTGAATGAGAAAAGATCCATGGTTTTCAGCTTCAGGCTAATAAGGGTTACAGTTAAGAAAAGAGATATTTGCTATATAGTGGAATATGTGACATGATATTAGAGAGTGCACTAAAAGGTAGGATGGGCCCAGTCAACCCAGATGTGGAAGGCCATAGAATGCTTCTCTCTTTATAATTCAAGATACTTAATATGTAATTATTATATAGTATGTACACATATAGAAATTATATATCACTCAAAATGGAGGTAACACTGCTGCCCAGTAGCCCCAGGCTGACTCCGGAAGTGGTGCCACCAGCAAGGGGAGGAGGGCCATGATCCAAAGTAGCCAAGCAGTTGAGAAATCTGTTTATTGATGGTCTGAGCTTTGAAACTACAGATGATAATTTCAGAGAACATTTTGAGAAATGGGAACATTTACAGATTTCATGGTGATGAGAGACCCCCAAACAAAATGTACTGGGGGTTTTGGTTTTGTGAATTAGTCTTGTGTCACAGAGGAGGCAACAGCAAAGTGTGCTTGACCACAAAAGGTTGATGGGCATGAAGGAGAACCAAAGAGAGATGTTGTGAGAGAGGATTCTGTCCATCTAACAGTGAAGAAAATTTTCATTGGTGATACTCAGGAAGATATAGAAGAGTATAATCTGAGAAACTTCTTTGAAAAGTTGGCAAGATTGAAACCATAGAAGTTATGGAAGGTGGGCAGAGTGGAAAAAAAGAGGGTTGCTTTCCACAAAAGTTGCTTTTGTATAACTTTTATTAAAAAATTATTTATTTTGAGAGAGAGAGAGAACAAGCATGCACATACACAAGTGGGGGTGGGGCAGAGAGAGAGAGTGGGAGAGAGAGAATCCCAAGCAGGCTCTGCTCTGCCTGAACCAAAATCAAGAGTTGGACATTTAACTGACTGAGCCACTGAGGCACCCTGCTTTTATAACTTTTGATGATGATGATATAGTTGATAAAATTGTCGTTCAGAAATACCATATGACTAATGGGCATGATTTTAAAGTGGAGAAGGCCTTTTCTAAACAAGAAATGCAGTCTGCTGGATCACAAAGGGGTCATGGAGGTAGATCTGGCAACTTTATGGGCCATAGAGGAAACTTTGGAGGTGGTGGTAACTTTGGCCATGGTGAAAACTTTGGTGGAAGAGGAGGCTATGGTGGCGGAGGTGGTGACATCAGAGGTAGTTTTAGAGGAGGTAATGGTAGATATAATGTATTTGGAGGTGGTGGTAGCAACTATGGTGGTAGTCCTGGTTACAGTAGTAGAGGAGGCTATGGTGGTGGTGGACAAGGATATGGTAACCAAGGAGGGGATATGGCAGTGGTGGTGGAGGAAATGATGTTTATAATGAAGGAGGCAATGTTGGAGGAAACTATGCTGGTGATGGGAACCATAATGATTTTGGAAATTATAGAAGACAATGCAATCAAATTATAGACTCATGAAGGGGGCAGTTTTAGTGAAAGAAACTTGGGCAGTCCCTATGGTGATGGTTATGGATCTGGTGGCAGAAGTGGTGGATATGGAAGCACAGGGTTCTAAAGTAACTCAGAAGAAAAAGCTACAGTTCTTAGCAGGAGAGAGAGTGAGGAGTTGTCAGGAAAGCTGCAGGTTACTTTGAGGTAGTCATCCCAAATGCATTAGAGGAACTGTAGAAGTCTGCTGCAGAGGAGTGATGATCCATAGTCAGAAAAGTTATTGCAGCTTAAACAGGAAACCCTTCTTGCTCAGGTCTGTCATAGCCACAGTTTGCGAACAGTGCCGTTATTGATTAATAAAACGTGGTGTTAAATTGATGTACATTCCTGAGGTCTCTTATCTGTTATAGTTTTGTCTTTCTCTTTCTCTTTTCATTACTTTAGGCATATTGCCCTGTAAATTGTAGTGGTACCAGGAACCAAAAATTTCAGAATTTTCAACTTTCCAATATTTGCATAGTTCAGTTTTTCTGCATTTTAGTAGAGAAACTTTAACAAAATGCAGTTTTGAATGTGTTTCCTTGTGCATTAACAAGTAAAGAAGAGCATTGTTAATTGCTATTTTGTATGAATTTTGTTAACTGTAAAGAAACACCTGCTGACTTGCAGTTTAAGGGGAATCTTTCTGCTTTTCCAAACCATGAAAGAATGGGCTCTGACATATGGAGAAAATATATGTTTGTATGTTTGCAAGATGTTTTAGATAGATAGAATTGGGTATTTAAATTAGCATATTTATGAATGTAACAATATTAAGATTTACCTTCAAAGAAAGAAATCTCAAAATTCCAAAAATTACAGGCAGATCTATCATCTATCTATCTTTTATCATCTATCGTCTTTCTATCTATCGTGTATGTATCAGAAAGTATTGCTAATATTTAATAAGTATATACTGGTTGGCCTCTGTTTTGAGTAGTGAGATTCTGATTAGAATTCTTGCTACTGTACTGGTTATTAATTATTTTGAACATCAACCTGGCTATAATCCATATTTTATAAATATATAAACCCTATAATTACTTGTCTTCCATAAAGCCACCATAAGGTTTTCATTTTTGGCTATAGAATACATTTCTATGAAGTCACAAAAATTTGAAGGGTGAGAACATCACAAATTAAAAATGTTATTTGAAGGGAGAAACCCTACTTTTAATTTTCTTTGAATAGGCTTTCAAAAAATGTTGAGAATTTGGAAATATTTTGGGTAACATCTTTAAATATCCATTTTTATAAGGCACTTTCTGTGAGCTTATTTTTGGTTCTTCCTTTTCACATCATAGAGTCAAAAAAAAAGCAGAAAAACACAAATTTATATCTTTCTTCTTAGGGACACAAAGGTCTTGAAGGCCCTAAAGGTGAAGTTGGAGCACCTGGTTCCAAGGTAACTGTATAGTAGCTTAATCGAACCCCACAACTGCATTTCAGGTTTGTGTCAGGTCTCTACCAGTTTTTCAGAACCACCTTAAATTCTGGAGGGAAGAGGAGTATAGAAAAGAGTTAGGTGAGTGGATAGATATGATTTTTCATAGACGAGTGGCAATAGATTTAGCAAGATACATGACATGGCTTTACTTTGCCACTAAGAGTAGTCACCATGGCACTGGGTTTCTGCCAGTGTAGGATGGCCGTTGATGGGTGGATAAAGATGGTACAGTGAATTCACCCTCTAAAACACATTAACCTTCTTTTCTCCTTCAAAAATATTTGAGAGGTTTAGGTAGTTTATTAGCTCCATTTTTTAGTACCCTTTAGATTCTAGGGCCTTCTAGCCATTGTTTCTTCCCAGAATGTGTTTATGATGAGAGAGAGAGAGAGAGAGAGAGAGAGGGAGAGAGAGAAAGAGAAAGAGACCATAGAAGACATGCAGAAGACTTTTTAGTGGGAAGCATCATGTGAGATATATATACATATATATCTGTGTGTGTGTGTGTGTGTGTGTGTGTGTGTGTGTGTGTATACATTGGCNGCTTTATAAAGTTTTACTTGAACTAAAGTATTATCAGACACAAACATATAATTACTTTTTTGATACTAATTAATGTGGACAGATGTGATAGTTCTATCAATCTTCTTTATATCCTCAATTTATTTTATACTTATTTCCATAGGAACTAAATTGCCATCGCATTTTGAGAAAAAGTAATACAGCAGAATTTTGAGGTCCTCCATTTCTAGAATGCCTTTCAAATACCTAGTTTGAAAGTACACTTTTAAAATGACACACACATAGAAAAAGTGATGTGAATATCAATTGTAGGTTTCTCATACTGTACTGTAATCTCATTTTTGCTTTAGGGTGAAGCTGGCCCTACTGGTCCAATGGGTGCCATGGGTCCTATGGTACGTATCAATTTAATACTTTGAGTGTTTTTTTGCTTTATGGACTATATTAAGAGAACGTTTAAATGCAAAATAAAAAAAAAACATGGAGAAAATATGATAGCTGATGAAGTAATCTTGATTACCAGCTGACAGACAAGTACATTCAGAGAATTGCACCCTTTGAATAGAAAAAGTTTCTTGTCTTTCATTATTTTTCTTAACCCTTGGATGTTCTTATTCTTTTTCTATACTTAGTGTTCAAATCAGGATTATTGTAGCTTTAGCCCATTAAAGCTATGTGAAGTGAAATCTGTTTGGATAAGAGATGGTAGGTTTTATATCCCCACAGGTAGAGAGTTTTTCAAACCTGAAGTTGCTCCTAGAACTACTATTGCTTGGTAGTCAATTATATTGGGTCTCAACTGAACTGAGTGATGTAGTCAAACTACTTAGAATTCAAATAAGTCACTTTAAGAGATGTTGTTTTCTCTCTCATCTGTAGGGCCCAAGGGGAATGCCAGGAGAAAGAGGGAGGCTTGGGCCACAGGGTGCTCCTGTAAGTATGTATATTTCAACTCTCTCAAATGAACTGAACATGTCTTTTAAATGAGACTATGATACTGGTTGCCTACTTTTAAATTTTTTATTTTTTCTCTTTACTTTTTATTTTGAAACAAATTTACGTTTACAGAAAAGTTGCACAGATAGTATAGAGAGTTCCTGTGTACCCTTCACCTAGCTTTTGTTAATGTTAACATCTTATATAACCACAATATATTCGTTGCCTACTTATCTGAATACTGAAGTTAAGAAAACTATAAAAGGCGACAGAAGCATGGAATATGGTCCATGGAAAAATATAAAATTGGGAATATTAGTAAAATTATAATAAGAGGTTACATTTTTCAAGCAGGTATTATTTTATGCCAAGCATTCTTCCATATTTCTTTATTTTATATCCATCACAATCCTGAAGGGTAAGTACTAAGTGTACCCTTATAAAGAGCAGAGTTTCCTGATCATCTGTCTTTGATTTATTTTAAATGCATAGATTGAGAAATACTCTTACTGTCTGCCTATGTACCTTGAACCTAGCTAGGAATGGGGCATATTGTATTAATTCTCTTCACAGATCTCTGAAGGTTAGTCTATACTTGCTAATATTTCAACCTTGCAATTCATTATATCGTACCTGTTTTCATTTGGACGATTAAGGACTGCCACCTAGCCTCTATTATTTTGAGATTTTTATCATCCCATTAGTTTTAGGAATCTCAGATTTACAGCATTCTTTGATGTTACCCCTGACCTACAGAAGAATACCACTTTAGAGTTTCTTAATGGTACCAAAGCAAGGGCCCTGGTTTGGGAGAAGTGAGACCCTCTCAGAAGGCCATTACTTATCCCCTTGAAGATAGAGTGTCCTCTGGAAACATAGAAAATACTGTAGAATATAGTCACCTGTTGCCATATCCATCCTTACATAATATATCTGATGTAGTACGTTCACTTCTCTGTGCCTTCTTCTACTGTCTGCCAAGACAGTTCTGGCATTTCTACCGCACATAGAGTGGGGTGTTGCTCTTTCTAAATTTCCAAGAACCATCTTCCATGTTAATACCATCTTTCAGGGTCTTTATCTGAGCTTTAAATGTGTGTCAAAGGAGGGGTGCCTGGGTGGCTCAGTCGTTAAGTGTCTGACTTTGGCTCAGGTCATGATCTCATGGTTCGTGGGTTCAAGCCCTGCGTCAAGCTCTGTGCTGACAGCTCAGAGCCTGGAGCCTGTTTCAGATTCTGTGTCTCCCTCTCTCTCTGATCCTCCCCTGCTCACGCTGTCTCCCTCTCTCTCTCAGAAATAAATAAAACATTAAAAGTTTTTTAAAAAAAAATGTGTGTCAAGGGAGAGTATTTCCATATCATTTAAGTTCTCCACTTTATATCCTTTCCCTCACAATCTAGTACCTTCAGAAGCTACTCCCACACATTCTCTTTTGGGTTCTGGCTCTATATGATATAGGACCCATAGCTACTTTGGTGTATATTTTCCCTTTTTTATCAGAAGAAGATTTGCCTCAACTCAGTTGTTTTGTGACTTATGCTAGTTATTGGTCTGGTGGCCAAGGAGCAGGGGCAATTAGTGGTGGTGCTGATAGCATATGTTATCTGATGAAGTAGAGGCTCTGCATCATCATTAAGGAAGGGAGAAGTATAAGCTGTTAAAGGTGGGAATGGTGGGAATTTCTATAGGCCCATAGGCTTTAGGGTTGAGATTTCAAAGTTGTTAAGATATCTCAATGCCAAGCTACATTCCTTCTAATTAAGGGCCCTGACCATGGCATAAACAGACTTTCTATGTTTTAGAATTCAACCTTCTCAAGAACTCTTGAACCTTTAGCAAGTCCTCGGCCCAACCTTCAGGATCTTCTTCCCTCTGGCTGTAGAAGATTACAATATTTTAAAATTCTTCCAAGGAGTCTTATATTGATGATTAATCACCATTAGCCTTTCTCCAGTGCATTCATTCAACAAGTTCCATGCAGTTCCATCAACTTTATAATTTCTATTTCTTCTAAAACTTCTCAAGTGCCTGAGCTATTGTACCTATTGCCCTTTCTCTTATACTTGTGCTGTCTCTCAGTTTACCATTGGAGGCAATATTTATTGCTGCATTACCACAGGATGTCAAGAGTGAGTCATATTTCATCTGTCACCAGCTGGTCCGTGAGGAATCCAGCTTTAAAATTCCATTTTAGAGTCTGCTTTTTTGTATTACTTCTGGCACTAACGCTATTAGGGTCTCAGTTCAGGTTTCCCAGGAAACAGCAACAAAGCACAGACTTGTGTGCAGGAAATTTACTGGGGAGTGCTCTCAGAAACTACATTGGTAAAGAAGTGAATAAAAAGCAGGGTTTGTCACAGGGAGAATTTAAACTGTGCTACAATTACAACAATGACCCCAGTCTCCATGAGTCTTCTGTTCCATGAGAACTATGGGACTGGGATGGCTTTTCAACCTTGATTTGAATGAGGGCCAATCCTTTGTACTGTTTTATGGACCCTGGAAGAGGCATAACTTTGGGAATGCTACCTTAGCTGAGGGCAGTTTGTGGGAGGGTCTTAACGATGAGCCATTAGTTTAAAACTCTTCCAGCCTTGGAAGAATGATTACTTCATTGCTGTAGGGGATCTAGATGATAACCACAGCATTCACTACTACTTAATCTCCTCTCTCTCTCTCTCTCTCTCTCTCTCTGTGTGTGTGTGTGTGTGTGTATGCATGGGTGAGTGTATGCTTTATTTTCATTGCTGTTTTTCCAGTGAGCACATTCCTCCTCTGAGTTAATCTGCTTATTAAAAAGACCGAGGTGTACAAAATTTCATTGACTTTAAGCTCATTTGATGGAAAGTCATACATTCAAGTAAAAAGAATCATTTTAATCAGTTTCATTTTTTTCAGTCTTGATTGTTCTTTGTTATTGTTGTAGAGTAGATGTGTTTATTCCTACCTTAGTGGTGGTGTACAAAAATGTATTTTAAATACTATTACCTAGTTCAGGTTGTTGTTGGTTTACTTTAAATATTTATTCTTCACTTTTTAACATGGAAATTTTCATAAAACGAATTATGAGCTAATACTGTAGAAAATGTAATTTTGTCTTGTCTCTTTTTCTCCTAATTAGGGACATCGAGGTACACATGGTATGCCTGGAAAACCTGGACCAATGGTGAGTTGTATGACTTTCATATTTGTTCCTTCATTTATTGTTCCATTTGTACATTCATTAAAATTACAGAGCACTCATTGTGTCTCAGACATTTGGAATAAAAAGATGATAAACACACAGTATTTATTTTTGGGAATTGCCTTGTCTTTTTAAGGAAAAGAGATCTGTAAATTAATATTGTAGTATAATGCTCTTGCTAACTGCTATGGTATAGAATGCAACATGAGGTATAAGTACGGAAATGTACCTGTACCTACACCTATATAGGCCAGGAATATCGTGGTCCATAGGATGAATAGATGAAAAAAAAATGATGAGTTCAGGAAAATGCGAGGAGGGTAAATCAGATTTGATATTACTTGCCCTTAGGATCTTTTCTCCCTTGTTATTCATAAAAAGGAAACAAAAGAAAGGAGGAAAAGAAGTGTGGTTTAAAAGGGCTTTTGTTACTACAAAACTGATGGAATTAAAACAAATCCTCAAAGAAGAATCAGGATAACCTAGAATGGAATTCCTCTTACACTCATTTCCCTTAAATCTGGCCTTTAAGTCAATGGTTTAAACTCTATGCATGTCTTCCCAAATGTAGGATGGTAACAAATATCCACATATTAGCCCCCCAAAAGTCACTTTGAAATATCCCAATGATTCTTAAAGATGATTTTTATAAAGAGTCCTAGATTATGGTATAAAACATAACTTTCTAAAAACTATATTACTTGTTTGACACAAAGAAAGTACATGTCTCAAGAAGCAATTGTTTCAAACAGTTTGTGTTTATGACTGACTGACACTCTTACATGGTACAACTAAGACATTCTATAGTGTTTAATACCACTGGACAAATCTTTTAGCACGATTTCATATCAATGTTGGAAAATACTTACTATAAAATTACATTATCTTTGTGATTTGAAAGTACTAAGTGGATTATTCTTATGTGTCAAAATACAGAATGGTGTCAAAGAATATAAGATGACTCAATTAGATATTAGTTTAAAAATACATAATCACTTTTATGGTTTCATTTAATAGGGTCCTCTTGGGATACCTGGATCTTCAGGTTTTCCAGGAAATCCTGGGATGAAGGTAAAATGTTGATATATTTAGCTCTTGATTACAAGAATTACTTGATGATATGAATCCCAAAGTGAAGAATGGCATTTCACTAATTGTACGGAGGTCACTCTTTTTTTTTTTTTAATATTTTTATTTATTTCTAGGAGAGAGAGAGAGACAGCGTGAGCAGGGGAGGGTCAGAGAGAGAGGGAGATACAGACTCTGAAATAGGCTCCAGGCTCTGAGCTGGCAGTCAGCACAGAGCCCGACGCGGGGCTTGAACCCACAAACTGCGAGATCATGACCTAAGTGAAAGTCGGACGCTTAACCGACTAAGCCACCCAGGCGCCCCTGTATGGAGGCCACTCTTAACTAAGGAAAGAGCCTAGAGCATTCTCAGTGTCTATTATGTTAAGGAAAAAAAAATAAATTGAAAAATAAGATTACTATACAATATGTAGTTAAAAGAGAATTACTGCTAATCATACAATTGTAATATCAAAGAATCTGCTGCGTTAGAACTCGAAGCTAGACAATTGTAACAGCTGCAAAGAATAAGAGCTTAATCTGAATTGGAACCCTGCTCTTGGATACAGTGCATGGCAGTAATAAATAGCAGACTGTTCTAAACAATAGGAGGTTCAAATAAATAGAAGGTTGTCAAAAAGCTGTTATCTCACACAATGCTGGCTTTCACTCCTACCCCTGCCCCCTACCATTTACACAACCATGAAAGGAATAAGCAGGGAGGCTATTTGGCTTTCCACAGGGGACTGGATTAAAGCATTCTGCTGGGATGACTTACATCTGTAATGAGTTGCAGTGTGTTCTTTCAGTAGTTTGGGTGATAAATTCAAGGATTACAGTAGGAGTTTATTAAGATTATATTAGCTAAATTAGTGAATACATTCAGAACACTACTTTCACACTTTAAACAACACAGTACTATGATTCCCTCTCACACCCAGATTCCCTTTGGCCATAATTTTCTACATCTCTAAGAAGGGATTTACTCAAAAGATTCTACTGTACAAAAATGACCATGGCCATGGCAGTCACCTCCCTTCTGTAAGTCTTGTCGTCTCATGGAATTTTGTTGAAGATTAAGTGAGAGAGCAATGTAAACTCTAGTACTGCCTGGTGCAGAGGATGTCCTCAATATAGGTCCGTGCTTCTTGTTGGTAGTGCTACACAAATGGGCATTGAACTGTGAAACAGAAAAGAACAAAAAAGTCTGTAGCTGACATTTCAAATACTCTGAACTGTGAAAATCATTGGGTCAAATTATTCTTTGGGCTCTCTCTAATACTGTCTTAAAACTCTGTGCCACAGGAATGCTGCTACTTTAAAATGATGGCCTAAGTCATTTCACTAACCAGTCCCTCGTTTCACTGAGAGCTCACTGTGCACTCAGGCTAGTAGGACCTTCTTGAGATCCCTCTGTTTCTGATCCTCTCTCTGAAGTGCTGATCCTGCTGCCAGTGACTGTGGCCATGGAGGGCACAACCTCTCCATGTGTCCCCTATCAAAATATGCAAAATTCCTTCCCTCTTCCTGTATGACCTTCTACCCTCAAACTGAGCTCTGGCCAGAGAATTAAGGAAAGAATACTCACAATGCCCAGGACTAAGACTTAGCAGAAAGTAGATTCTGCTCCTACTATGAGATCTAGCGAATATCTCATTAGCAACGGGAAGTTATATAACAGCTCACTCTGCATACTTCCTTCTCCTCCTGGGCTTTTCTAATGGCTTTTGGCTATGGAATACTGTTTAATAAAGTCAAACACTTAGCAAAACTCTTTTTCTCAGAAATGGTTTGCCTACCCCTACCATCCTCCCCTGCCAAGCATAAAGTTTCCAGATCTTCATTTTTGGCCACGATTCTGCTATACCTGTAAAGCATTTGCATGATCTCCATTTCTCCAGATGAAAAATAAATTTCCACATCCAGTTCTTTGAGTTTCAGAGATTCAATAGGGATTTTATATGTTTATTGGCACTCATGAACCCCTCAGGCTTAGAATTTTAGTTCTAAAATTCTAGGACCAGGTTTCTCTAGGATTAGCTCTACATTGGTACCTAATATGTTGGATAAAATACAGAAACCCACTTAGGTTTAAATTTCGGATAAATAGAGAAAAAGCTTTTGGTATACATATGCCCCATTTGTTGCCTGGAACAAACTTAAGTTACTTGTTATTTATCCAAATTAAAACTTAACTAGGGGTCTGTATTTTTATTTACTATCTGCACTACTTTCATGGGGTGAAGGAAGGGTAGCTATCAGGTTACCTTGACCACTTTCCTCTGCTGTTCATACTGCAGACATTACTATACTTGATGGGTTGGAAAATGCATTTGCTCCCTAAGCTAGGTTAGACACACAACCCTCGTAAACTGGTTAATGCTCATGACCCCTTTAAAAATACTTGAGTATAGCATGTAAGGCACCAAATAAGCAATAAAGTTCGAGTGACACCACATTTATATTTTTCTTATGACATTTCTTTTTGTACCTGTTTAGGGAGAAGCAGGTCCCACTGGGGCAAGAGGCCCTGAAGGTCCCCAGGGGCAAAGAGGTGAAACTGGGCCACCAGGCCCAGTGGGCTCTCAAGGCCTTCCTGTAAGTTTCCAGTACATGTAAGAATTATGTTCTTGACAGAAAGCTTGACGTGTTTTATAACATCAGAACAAAGGCAATCTATTTTACTATATCCTCTTCGAATTCTGAATGTTTCCAACTGATTAAAGAAATCTGTTTCTCTTGTCAACTCTGAAAAATTGCATCTATTTTATGGAAAAGGGAATTTGTCATAAAAGCGAGTTTTATGGTTTAATGGTGATTGATTTCTTTTTAATGTTTATTTTTGAGAGAGAGAGGCAGAGCATGAGCGAGGGGGTGGGGAGGTGAGGCGACAGAGACAGAGACAAAATCTGAAGCAGGCTCCACGCTCTGAGCTGTCAGTCAGCACAGAGCCTAGCATGGGGCTTGAACTCATGAGCCGTGAGAGCAGCTTGAACCAAAGTCAGATGCTTAACCGACTGAGCCACCCAGGTTCCCCATGGTGGTTGAATTTTTGCAATAAATTTTCTGCCTCCTTTTGGATTGTGGGTGGACATCTGGATAGCATCCTAGATATGGCTTAATATTTTATAAACTTTTCATGTATCTCTTAGGGTGCAATAGGAACGGATGGTACACCCGGTGCCAAAGGCCCAACGGTGAGTAACTAACTGCATTAATGCCACATGAAGTTCAAACGGACACTATCCTTTGGACGTTGATAATAGCCTTCTACTTGGGTCTCATGTCACTCTTTCACTCTGACAGGGCTCTCCGGGTACCTCTGGTCCTCCTGGCTTAGCAGGTCCCCCTGGATCTCCAGGACCTCAGGGTAGCACAGGACCTCCAGGAATTCGAGGCCAACCGGTAATGTCCTTTAAAATAACTATCATCCATTTGTATAATTCAATTATGATCACCGAGAAAAATAATATTCAGTAAAATGCAATGAAACATAGATAATGGGATGTATCTGAGTGAGGCAGTTGATGATAGGAATCTTTGTAAGGTAGAAGCCAAATGTTAACATACAATTTAGGTGTTTAAATTTGAAACAGAACGCTATTGCATTGTGTTAAATTTTAGTGGTTTTTTAAAATTTAAAATAATAAGGTCATAGCTTTATTGTCTACCTCATAGAATTTTATGAGTAGTTGAATAATACACATTAGAGAAATATTTTGTAAGCCAGTGTGAAGAAATGTGGAGGTTATAATGACAATTTGGTTAAAAATGGGTTTACCAACTATTTCTTGGAAGTTATCTTGAAGAGTGAGTCCACCGTATTATTCATATTGAATGAAATTTCCATATTTTGTGAAAGTATTTATTAGAAAAATGTTATGCTAAATCTATAAGAAATAAACACATAGATAAGTTGTGCTTATATATTTTTAGCTTACCATATAAAAATTTAAACTTTCTTTCTTAGCACTACGTAAAACAAATATTTTGGATTCTGTTCCAAGTAACTTAGTTATGCTAATAAATCCTTTTAAATGCTGGTGGCAGATTTATTAAAACACGAGTGTTGCTGATATTTCACATTTGATTTTATCATATTCTCAATTTAGCAATCTGGTTCCCAGAAGTTTAACTGATATTTAAAGACACACACGCACACAAAAACCCTACAACATTTCACAGATGAAATGCTGTATTTGAACTTGTCAAGCTCTCAATAAATAGAACATAAATATAAAGTTATTTTGATTCTGGGTAAATAAATACTTCCTGAAAAAAATCCCTAAATAGATTTATCTGTAAAAGTTGTCACTGTTAGTTCTAATTTTAACTATCAAATTGGAATAACTGAATAATTCTAATTTTCCTAGTATGCATGAAAAACACACAAGATTTTAAAAATAAGTCTCTTGAAGACCACTGTAAAACAGACAATCTGCTATAAACTAATTATACTGGATTTTATAAAATTTTGCATGCGTTCTACAAGATTTGCAAAAGTAGAAAAAATGATAATACAAACTCAGCTGCAGAAAGTTTTCAGAGCCCGTTAACTGTAATTAATTAAAGCAGGTTGGACTGGCTACACGTCTTGGGTCTTATAACTATTGATACTTTTATTTTAGGGCGATCCAGGAGTTCCAGGTTTCAAAGGAGAAGCTGGCCCAAAAGGGGAACCAGTAAGCCTTCATTTTTTGTTTGTTTGTTTGTTTGTTTGTTTAAAAGATAAGAAGACTATGAATATTGTGCAGGAGTGCACAGGACAAAATGCCCAAGTGTTAAATAATATCAATGAGAAATATAACTTTGAATGGCAATAGTTTAGTTTAAAACTTATAACTGACTTCATTACTTTGGATATAAAGAGTTTAATATAATTTAAAATTTGTAACTGACTTCTTTAAATGAAGCTTTTGACTATAACTCAGTTGTCAAATGGTTGTTTCTAACTGTCCTTCTGTTTTTAATAGGGGCCACATGGCATTCAGGGTCCCATAGGCCCACCTGGTGAAGAAGGCAAAAGAGGTCCTCGAGGCGATCCAGGAACAGTTGGTCCTCCAGGCCCAGTGGGGGAAAGGGTAAAATTTGAATAATGAGATAAATTCTTAGAGTTATGGGGGAATTATGTGGGTAAGTTTTGGGATAGTAAGGAAAGCTAGAGTAGTTAAAGAAATGCTTGCAAATGCATTGCACAGTTCAGTATGGTGGTCTGTGAATTAAAGGAGCCAACTGTTTAATTAGTGCCCATTCATTCATTCATTCATTCAGCCAATACTGATATTGTGTCAATTTGATATATTGGTACTTAGTATACATCAGTGAACAAGAAGGCTATGGTCCCAGCCTTCATGTGGGGGCTAGTAAGCAACAGTTTATTCTAGCGGGGAGGTAAGCAATAAACAAGTCCACAGGCAAACAAAAATATAATTATACATTTTAATAAGCTCCGCATACACTTAAGAAATGACAGAGTGATGCGGTAGAGAGTAACTTCAAGTGTATGACAGTAGTGTGACATTAAATTAGGTGGTTGGGAAATAGGATTCTTTGGGAAGATGGCATTTTAGCTGAGACCTGAAGAGGAGGATGAGCCAGCAAGAGGCCCTGGGAGTAAGAACACTGTCAGTGGATGAAATGGCTAACGCAATCCTAGAAGGGACTTTATGATTTTAGAGCTTAGAAGAGGTTGCCGTGACTGGAGTATAATGAAACAGGTCTGAAAGGGACAACAATAATATCACCTTCCATTTGTAGAGATGTTCAGAGAATGCACAGCGCTTCACATACGAGGCAGGGACATTCAGAGAATGCACAGTGCTTCACATAGGAGGCATACTAATGTAGGTCATCACTGACATTTCGATCATGGTGGATGGTGCCATTCCTTTGCTGCTTGTCTCGATACCCGTTTTGCTCTATGTTTAATTTTACAATGAATTGTTAGTATACTTCTTAATTTGAATGGTTTTTGACTCGGTACTTATCTATTCTCCAAAATTTAAATTTCTTTACATTTCCGTGTAGTTAGGGTTTTTTTTCTCCCCTTACACGTATCTTTTGCCATGTTGCCTTGATCACAACTTCTAAAACTTTGTAATGCTAAAAATAAAAATTACCCACTCATTATACATTACGAAAACATCACCAACAATTAAGAATCTCATTTTGGTCGTTTGTAGGGTGCTCCTGGCAATCGTGGTTTTCCAGGCTCTGATGGTTTACCTGGACCAAAGGTGAGGTTATCCCATCCATGTTGACATTCATGTGGGTGGTGGCCCAAAAGATGCTATTGTCCAGAATGGTGATCTAGCTTTGGTCCACATGGCTTCGGATCCAGAAAAGAGTCAGACACAGATGCCAAGCCTAATGCCAATTCCGTCTTGTGCAATTTCTGAATTATAAAGGGGTAGGGGAGAAGGATAAGGGTTGCAAGTATGTAGGAGTTTGTTTTCAGACTTCCTAGGGACCCAGCAAAGAAGAAAAAGTCACAGACCTTTCTTTTATCTAGAAATTTAGACTCTAGAATTTTTGTGGGTTCCCCCTCCCAAACCTAACTTATTGGAGTGATAGTCTAAGTACAGTTTTCACTAGTTAATGATGAAAAACCATTATTCTACAAGAAATACGAATTAAAACAAAACATGTAGTGACAGTTTTTGTAACTTTGTTATACTAGTGCTTTGATTTGTCATACACAAATTTGATATTCATTTGCTTTTATCTTCCTGCGTGGTTTCTTTTTTCTGACACATTCTGCTTTGCATTGGAACAGGGGGCTCAAGGAGAGAGGGGTCCTGTAGGTTCTTCAGGACCTAAAGGAGGGCAGGGGGACCCAGGACGTCCAGGTGAACCTGGCCTTCCAGGTGCTCGGGTAAGAACACAGCAGTTTGCTACATTGACCCAGACCTGCTCCTGGGTACTCAGTGAAAGTGCTTTTTAATTTCAATCATTTTGACAAGTTGGAGCATTTCTTTTGTTTTTACAATTTTGACCTGATTTACTATTTTTAAAATACTGCTTTGTTATTTTCATCATGTATAGAAAATACTGTAAATTTCTAGTCTTCCTTTCTCAAAGGAATATGCATTAATAGTTTTGCCACTTGACATGAAAAAAACCCTGTTTGTCAATTTTTATTTTTTCTTTACTTGCTAACAAATAATGTGTGGCTTTTGGGATAGAGAATTCCTGATAAATTTCATCCTGAACAAATGTTACTTGAAAATTCATTATAGTGTGTAATTGCTCTTATATTGTCCACAACGCTCCTTAAAGAGAATGGAATTAAACAAAAGTCGTTGGATGGAAATATACATTTGGCTCCACATAATCTTGAGCCCAGCATTTAATTAATTAATTAATTAATTAATAAACATTTGTTCAGTTTTTGAGACACAGAGACAGTGTGAGCAGGGGAGGGGCAGAGAGAAAGGGAAACACAGAATCGAAAGCAGGCTACAGGCTCTGAGCTGTAGCACAGAGCCCAATGCGAGGCTCGAACCCACAATCTGTGAGATCATGACCTGAGCCGAAGTTGGATGCTTAACCATCTGAGCCACCCANAGCAGAGCTTGACATGGGGCTCAAAATCACAAACTGTGAGATCATGAACTGAACCAAAATTGAGAGTTGGATGCTTAACTGACTGAGCCACCCAGGTACTCCTACTGTCTAGAATCTTTACCTCAGTTGCAGGTCAGCAACAAAATGACAATCACTTTTAATTTTCAGGGTTTGACAGGAAATCCTGGTGTTCAAGGTCCTGAAGGAAAGCTTGGGCCTTTGGTAAGTAATGTAAACAGAAGTCCGCAGGCATGATAGACATATAATGATAAGATGTTTATCTGAGGTTAATGTTTTTAATCATGTGGATGCTGATCATACTTACATGTTTAAAATGCCAAAGCAAAATCATAGGATCCTCATATTCTAAAATTCACTAAAAATTGATCAAGTTTAATTGATATAAATGTTTGAGGTTGAAGTTCCTTCTCTAACATCTGGCGAAAAAGTAGAAAATGATGTATTCTTCCAGTATTGGTGAAATTTGTCTGCTGGAAACATTCTCATTTCATAAGCGTCCTCTCAACTTTATAGGTTTAAGAGATAAGTAGGTGTGACTTTTGGTAACTAACATATTCTATTCTTCCTTTATACCAAAAAATGTGAAATGAAGTCCCCAATTTTCCTTACTACAAGCTAGAGTAAATTAAAGATGAAAAGAAAAATTTCCCCTATGAATAGAAGCATGTAAGGATTTGTGAAGCATATAAGGATTTGTGAAGATAAGGCTCATGTATAGATCCAGAGTAAAATCTCTGTTCTAAATACTCAGCATCCTTCATCAGTGTGTTGTTGTTATTGTTTTTAAACACTCAACTGTTCTGATTCACTAAGAAAGAAGTGAAGGATAATTTAAAACTTACATAACTTTCATAAGTAATCAAAGAAAGGCAAGTGACAAGTTGGGTGACATGATATTCAGAGAGAATTTACATAATACTTACATTGCTCAATTTTGTAGGGTGCTCCGGGGGAGGATGGCCGGCCAGGCCCTCCAGGCTCCATAGGAATCAGAGGGCAGCCGGGGAGTATGGGTCTTCCCGGCCCCAAAGGTAGCAGTGTGAGTACAGTGCATCTGTTTGCTCTTTCCTCATAATCCTCACCTGAAGGAGGCATGTTTCGAGCAAACTGACTGAATTTTTAAAAAGTTTCTATTCTTTCTTTTAGGGTGACCCTGGAAAGCCTGGAGAAGCAGGAAATGCTGGTGTTCCTGGGCAGAGGGTAACTATATAAACATTTTCTGCCAAAGGAGAGGAAATATATGTATATATATATATGAAATGACCCAAATTTCTCATGGCCTTACTTCACATATTATCTTGTGTGATATTAGGGTGCTCCTGGAAAAGATGGTGAAGTTGGTCCTTCTGGTCCTGTGGGCCCCCCGGTATGTGATCTTTTAGTGAGAATACATTCACATTGCATTTTTCAATGATGTTTGCTTAAAACTTTACTTAAGAGTAAGTTTCAGGGGAAGTAATAAGAAAGTGCAAGATTGAAGAGTTATAGTCTCTTCTGATCACTGTGCTGGCACTTCTGCCTTTTTAAATGGAGCGATTGGGCTTTTCCTTTTAAACTTCTTTAAAATGCTGATGGCAAAAGCTACCTCATTGTCTTTATGTGTTGCAGTTGAAGAACATCAACTGAATAGAATAATGGTTGACAAATATTTTGTTCTGTCTCTTATTGAAAAATATAAGTGCTGAACTATACCTACATTCTTCTAATAATGTCTCATAGAAATCTGTTTAAGCTGACTTCTTTTTCTTTAGAAGGACTGAATAAGAAAATATTTTATCCTTTGAGGTACATCTGCATCCTAGGATTCTAAAATTAAATATTTATCAGAAATATTTTGGCATATTTATTTGTTTCCTATGGGACAATTTAAATATCTTTCTAAAATGTTAGCTTTGCTTCCTTTAGCTGCTCGAGTGTTGAAGGCTTGATTAACAGTTCTTATAATACTTCAGACTAAATTGGAACAGAAATTAGAGTGTTCCTATGAAAACTTTTGTAAGCCAAAATGGTGTAGAGCAAAGAAGCAATTATTAATATATAGGGAAGAATTTCTTAAAATTCCCAGAATCCCAAACTAATGTCTTCTGGGCTTTTCTGGCACCCTAGCACATATCTTGCTCTAACAGATGCACAAAATAAATCCAGATAAAGTGCAGATGGTCACAGATACCGTTCAGCACTGTGCTGGCTCGACGCTGAGATGCTAAGTGCAGTTCCCCAGAAGGAGCTGGGGTGTGCACTGCCTCTATAATAGCTTGCTGCAAAACAAACTCTGAATGCCTTTTCCCTTTTTTCCATAAAAGCAAAAATTCTCTTCAGATTCCTTTCAGTTATCACAAAGAGGTACTAATACAGGTCTTTCATAACAGCAAAGTGACATAATGTAACCTTTGGAAAAGTAGGGAACACTTGTATTACCTGTTTAGATTAGATATATGAAAATAATGAATTTTTCCATGTTCGACTTCTCCAATTTCCCCATAAGTTTGTGGTTGCCTCCAGACATTTCACGTTTGGATGAAAAAATAAAGATATGTCATCAGTCTCTTTGCTGGCTTTAGAAGACATTTTCTTAGCAGCATGGACTTCAAACAACGTCATGAAACTACTTGTAATGCTAGTTTATTATCTGGCTGAAGTGAAAAGCATGTCATTAGAAAAAAAGCAAATATCAATACTTCCAGTGGGTCACGTTAACAGGAAACAGGTGGAAAGATCTGGCTTTATTCATGATTTTCTTTCCTTCATGACTTAGGGTCTAGCTGGGGAAAGAGGAGAACAGGGACCCCCAGGCCCCACTGGCTTTCAGGTATGTAATCATTCAGTTTTCCATGTCTTCTACCATTAATTAAACTGAGTTTTTAAATGAAAAGATATGGTCGAATGATGTAAAATTCCACAATTTTTTAAAAAGTCATCCCTCTTTTAATAAATAAACATTTGGATAAAACCCAACATTTTTGTTCAAAGAGAAGGCACAGATGTCCCCTGAAAAATGGATCAAAATCCAAAATTATGAACAAATTAAAAATCCTAAATGTTCTTGATACCTCAGTAAGTTTTATTGGACTATTTTAAGGTTTATCTAGTTTTATTGACAAAATGCCAAAATTTTTGTTGAACAAATTTTCATGATTTATCTAAATATATTGGTATGGGAAATTATTTATTATTTAATAGCATGGATAATCATAATTTGGCAAAATAACCTTTTAGGAATGACTTTCATTATTGTTATTATTATTAATTCTAGCAGCCTAAAATATTGATTTCGGACCCATAAAAACTGGACAAATGTTAAGAATCTCCTGTTAGATTCTTATCTTTTTTTTTATTGCTAAGTGGTGTGCAAATAAAAATCTAAACCTAGAAGCTGACTGGCTGCTGTTTTATGGTAGAAGATATAGTTTTTTAATTCTGTTTTGCTTATGTTTAAACAATATCTTTTACTTGAAAGTATAGTCATGGAGACTCCATGAATTATAAAAGGTAACCTATTAATACTAGCAGCCTATTAAACTTTACAAATTTACAATTTTTTTCTAACCTCTTTTAGGGGCTTCCTGGTCCTCCAGGGCCTCCTGGGGAAGGTGGAAAGCCAGGTGATCAGGTAAGTTTTAAAGTAATAGTAATAATAGCAATAATAAGTGTTGGTTCATAATATCACTTACTATATGTGAGGTTCTGTCCTGGTTTGCTTTCTCTTTTTTAATCCTCAAAACGACCCTATATGCGTAGGTATCTATATTATTATTATAATACTCATTTTTCAGATGAGGAAAATGAGGCACATAGATGTTATATAACTTTCCCAAAGTGACACGGCTGATATGGTTTGAATCCTGGAAGGGTGCTTCCCAAGACTGTTCTTAATCACTAATTCCATGTCTTATCATATCTACAGGGTTTTACTGGAGGCTTTATAAATGGTTATGAACAGATACTCACCACTTTATTTCTATTATTTTTACAAGGACATCAGTTTAATTTATTCTTCTGTGAGTGATTCATTCATTCATTTAACCATTCAACAAATATTTATTAAGACTTGGTCTTAACCAATTGAACAAGATGGACATGAGATAGAGAGTTTCTGGGGAGGCACTGTGTATGTGGGCACACCTAAGTCAGACTTGGGGGTTTAGGAAAACTTTCCCAGACAAGGTAGTGAATTTTATGAGATCTGAAGGATGAGTGATGGTAAGGGAGGAGAAGGGAAGGTAGTAAAATACTCCGGGAAATGGGAACAGCAGGTACAAAGGTTTTGCTGATCAAGGCACTGAAAAAAGTTTGATAAGTCAGGAATGCAGAGTATAACTTGAGGTAGATGAGGCTAGAGGTTGAATTAGGAGCCAGATTATGGAAAGTCTGAATTTGAATATAATTTGCTCTTATTCTTCTAATGGAAGATAATGAAGGACTTTTAAGTAGGTAGTAGTACTAAAGATCACACCATGTGAAGAACAATACATTTCAGATTGGAGGGTCACCTGATACAGTTTTTGTTTTGTTTCATATTTTTAGTTAAAGGCAAAGTTTGTTTGAGGAATTGACATGAGAGTTGGGTCCCTAAGTCTGTAGTAGCAGTGATGTTCTAATGTGGCTGCTACCAGCCTGTGTGCTGGTGCCATATGCACAGGAAATACTAGCCCTCCATTTCAGAGGATGTGAAGTTACTGCCCAAGGACAGCTTACACTTCTTCATGTTTCATTTTGCCTGGCATGGTCCTGGGTTGGGGATGGAAGATGGACAGTGATGCCTCTAAAGTTAAGACAAATCTGTAGGCCCAAGAGAACTGTTCTAGCAGACAAATGAAAATTTCTCATGACGGAGGATTATGATGGAAGCTAACATAATGGAGTATATTGAGATCAACATTTGTGATTTTGTAAACATAGATGGTAAGAGTTTTAGTGACCATAGTTATTTGTCATTATCCAAACTATCAGAAATATGCTACTTTGCCAAAAATATACTCTATTCAAAATATTGCAGGGTGTTATGATGTAAATCAAGACAGTATGAATAGTGCACTATCTACCACAAAATTGTAAGCCATATTATATTTAGTAATTGAAAGATGTAGCATTAATTACATATCACTAAAAAACACCACATAATGCTGATGAAGCTACAGTAATGTTTTCTTATGAGATAAAATATTATTGAAGGAACTCTCAGATTTGGTTATGCTTAGATTTTCTTTTAAACCATATATCACCCATTAGCATACATAAAAAGTAAAATGAAAGAAAAATAATTTGATTAAATTATTCTTAAAACTTCATTCAGAACCAGCCCAGTTTCTAAGTCTTTGGCGACCACGATTTTCTACACAACACCTTTTCTTGTCGTTAGCTATTATTTTCAATCACAGAGAGAAGTTTTGAAGATCTTAATAAACTTTCCTTTAGTTTAGAACAAACTGAAACTTATAATACATCATGACTGCACTAGTTTGAACCCACAGTTCCCAGCACATTGTCCATAGTGTATGGTCAAAAAATATTTACTAAGTTGAATTGGTTCTGTTTAAAAGATCAGCCTTTTCATTACTTTTTATTTGAGTTTCATCAGTTAATATTTTTTCTCATTAGGAAATAAAATTACCATATATTTGTTGTCTCTAAAAAAACCAATGCACCATATTTATGAGACAATATTTTGCATGTTTCATTGCCCAAAATCAAACGTTCAAGTATAATAAACATTTTTTTCTGGAAAAATATTTCCATTTAATGTATGGGCTTATTCAAAACTTCTAATATTACATTAAAAGAAATTAGGCATGTGATATGGAAAGGTTTCTAATAAATAACTAAAATTTAGCTCAAAGCAATTCTTCCAGTTTTTAAAATTATATCTTCTAGGGTGTTCCTGGAGATCCTGGAGCAGTTGGCCCATTAGGACCTAGAGTAAGTATTTTCTCTTTCATCACTAACTTTGTTTCCATTGGCTTCAGTTTTAAAAAGCATCTTGCATCATAAACTGGGCTTTATTTTAAACATGCACATTCTTTAACTTGATGAAAATCCATCTTATGAGAAAATCTTGTGCTGTGAAACTACCACATCCTTACTCCAAGTTCATTTCTTAACACTAAATTAGAAAATTGAGCCCCAGGACTCCTGGGTGGCTCAGTCAGCTAAGCATCTGACTTTGGCTCAGATCATGATCTCGAGATTTGTAAGCTACAGCCCCACCGTCAGGCTCTGTGCTGACAGCTGAGCATGGAGCCTGCTTTGAATTCTGTTTCCCACTCTTTCTGCTCCTCCTCTACTTGTGTTTGGCCTCTCTCTCTAAAAAATAAATATACATTTAAAAAAATCTTTAATAGAAAATTGAGTCTTAACAGTTGTTCATTTCTCAATTTTTTTTCTAGTAGAAGCAGTTTTGCAGATTTCCAGAAACCTTTTTAACCCACTTTCAGATCAGTTGCTAAGATTGTCTGACATCCCAATGTTGCACTAGGGAGAACGTGGAAATCCAGGGGAAAGAGGAGAACCAGGAATAACCGGACTCCCTGGCGAGAAGGGAATGGCTGGAGGACATGGCCCTGATGGCCCCAAAGTAAGTATGGCCATGAGCTTGGCTCTTCCAAATGTCCCAAGATTACTGCTCAGTAAACACATGACAGAACTAGAATGTATTTCTCTTGTGATTTCAAGATAACTCGATTATATGATTTTCTTCTTCAACAAATATTCAGTGAACATGTCCTAGGCTTTTTCCTTGGTGCTAAAGAGCCAGTTAAAAATAAGCTTCATTTCTGTGATGGAAATTATGGTCTAGTGCACATGGTAATGCATTCTCTTCTAGAAATCCATTCCTAATAATTGTTTATGTAATTTTAACTAGTGACTTCCATTAATAAGCAGAAGCAATAAATAGAAAATTGCATAATTTATTAAGAGGTATTCCTCATTATGTGTTCCATTGTTTTCTGTATCAGGTTCCACAGTTCTGCTTACTAATCATATGAAAGGATGTCATAGTTTAAATATGAAAGTGGAATACATCATAAGGCAAAAATCAGTACCATTTCATTTGGGTGCCGCGTTAAGATTGGTAGAAGATAAGGTGGATGATTTCAGCGTAAACAATTAAAGTAGAATTTTTCATGATCCTATAACATTGGATCCTTTTTCATCTTCAACATCCAGAGTGATTACATAGGATTCACTTCAATTTAATCACTTAATTAGCTTGTAAAAAAGCTTAGTATCATGGGTTCATTTGAGAGAGAGTGAAATACTCTTTAAATGTAATGTCTTCCCCCTTTATTAGGATCCCCATGATGTTGTCAGAAAAAGAAAGAGAAAGGCAACCATTATTTTTATTTGACTGATGCTTAATTTCCCCAAAGAAAAAAGTTGAAACAGAAACCAAAAATCAAAAAGGCAAAATCTTTTTTTTTTTTCCATTTCAAAATATCACCTCAGAGACAATTTTCACAAATGAAAAATGTAAGGCCTAAGTTGAACCATACGAAATTGCTGATATTCAACCATTTTTGACCTACCAGAAGAGAAATTTAATGTGGCTGAATTTTAATATTATTGGTGAAGTCACTTATCGTTGGCTCATTTAGGGCAGTCCAGGACCATCTGGGACCCCTGGAGATACAGGCCCACCTGGTCTTCAAGGTATGCCAGGAGAAAGAGGAATCGCAGGGACTCCGGGCCCCAAGGGTGACAGAGTAAGTCTGGTTTTTTTAGTCCATTCATTTAGACTTTCTACATTTCTACTAAAAATTACTTCCTGGGCAGGAAGTAATTTTACTTCTACCATCCTGAGTCACAAGTTAATCAGTCTGCCTGCCTTCCCCCCTTCCTTCCTCTTTCCTTCCTTCCTTCCTTCCTTCCTACCTTTTTCTTTCTTTCTTTCTTTCTTTCTTTCTTTCTTTCTTTCTTTCTCTTTCTATCTTTATTGAGAAAAATGCAGAATGCCAAGGGGATATAGCTATGGACAAGAGAGATAAGCCCCTGCCCTCATGAAGCGTCCATGCAAATGAGAGAAAAAAAGACAATTAAATGAATAAATGGTGTTTTGTGTGTTTTCCCAGGGTGGCATAGGAGAGAAAGGTGCTGAAGGAACAGCTGGAAATGATGGCGCAAGAGTAAGTGAAATCACTCCTTTCCCAGCTAAGCTAGGAATCAATATTATCATTATTACATGAATTTGCCTGAACTTTCCAAAATAAAGTTCATTGTGTTTCCATAATGGTCAGAATTTGGAAAATGATGAATTTTGAGATTTGATGTTGAAAAATCATGGACACTCATTTTGCTTACTTTGAACTAGAGCAAGCCAAAAAGCAGTCATTGTTGAGGGAATGAAATAAAACACGTTTTACTCTGCATATGAGATCAGTGCTTTAAGCAGTGGGGCCCTCTATATCTTTTTCTGTCATCTTTTTATTTCATATGCAGTGTTTATTTTTGTTAAAGTGTTGATCTAATGAGCTGCTCTAGACCTCATTGCAGGGCAAGCACTTAGAGTTTTGCAGAACAGCCAAGTGGAGATAAATCGTTCCCAATATACTGGATATTAAAGATGAGAAAATTATTGTGCAATGAGTTAATACTTTCATCAATAAAGAGGATGAAGAAGCAAAATGTAAAGAAAGATGGTTGACATTGAGCCACTGTTTAATGTCATGTCAGAAACTGACCTTTAACAAGCTTTAGCTCCTCAAAAATAGAATGCATTTGCAATTCTCAGGACAGACTGAAAATAATTTTTTAGACATTAATGAAATGATTATCTCATGTAAGATAGAGGTAGTTGCTCAGGCATCCAACAGTCCCTGGAATAACTCCTGATATTTGATGAGCAATTTCTGTTTCACCATGACATGGCTTGCTGTGAGTTGTCACGCTGTGCCCTGGCAAGAGCAGTTGTGTAATAAAGAAAGAGCTCCCATCAAACCATCATTAACATATTGATGCTGCACATGAAGCCACTGTTTATACATTGATTATATTAGCTTTTAATTAAAAAATAGTAAAATACAGACAAGTTTTAGGCTTAGCGGTAATTATCCCTTTTTTCTTTTTCTAAAAATCTACTTAAGTGTGACACACTATATTTAGCAAACTATGAACACGAGATGTGTCTTCTCTTTTAGGTAACTCTGATGTTTGATTTCATATTACAAAAATAATCTAAGTAAACCTGGCATATTGTTTGTATTTTATGTCATAGATGGCCTGTAGTGTGTAGTAAAGTAGAGCAGGGCAGTTTGAAGGCCTGTTGCATTGACAGTTTATTTTAAGGTGAAATCTGAAAGATGTATCTATTGTTTCTCTGAACTAACTTTGAAAATGCAGTGTGATAGGAACAGGACTTTTGCAATGACTGCTTTATTTTCAGTAACAACAATACATTGCTTTAGGAAGGAAGCAGAGCAGACCAATTTTTTGTAATCTCATAGTAAAGGGAGAAATGAATAAATGTTTTCTCTGCATGAAAAAATGTGAATTTAATGAAATGATCTTTATATTTAATCCAATTCTTTAAGGAAATAGGTTAGGGACATTTGAAAGATTATTGTTCCATTAGAGATTTAGAGAACATATGATTACAGTGTTCCTATGTTCTTACAAGAATATAAAAATAAGAAGTCATTTTTTTGTTTTGTTTAATACATATGGGGTACCTGGGTGGCTCAGTCAATTAAGCCTCCAACTTTGGCTCAGGTCATGATCTCTGGTTCGTGGGTTCGAGCCCCGCATCGGGCTCTGTGCTGACAGCCAGCTCAGAGCCTAGAGCCTGCTTCAGATTCTGTGTCTCCCTCTCTCTCTGACCCTCCCCTGCTCATGCTATCTCTCTCTCTCTCTCTCTCAGAAATAAATAAAACATTAAAAAAAATTTTTTTTAAATAAGTAATACATACAAGAATAAATGACAAAAGGTTTGGGCTGCATATGAAGAGGCAATACACAGATATCAAATAGAAAAGCCGTTTTAAAAAAGCCTCTGATATAGTCAAGCAGTTTAAAGATTGCAACCACGTATCAAGAAGACTTGGTTTGAACCCCCATGCGATAGCACCCTAGGCTCTGAGCATAAAGATCCTCAGCCTCAGTGTGACTGGATCATCACACTCCTTATGATCTTAGGAGAATGGAGAAAGCTCAATGCTTTATCACATTTTCCCCTAAAAAAATAAAATAGAGTGATATTTTGTCTGTATAATTTAAGAATATAATATCCTATACAAAAGAAGGAAATTTTTTTTATCTATTCTCAAATTTCAAAATTAAATAGGCTAAGAAACGTAGAAACATTGTGAAAAATAACATTAATTTAGAGCCAATGTTTGAAAACGGTATTATGTGTGGATGAAAGAGATTAAAACATTTTGTGGAGAAGATTCTGGAAGTTGTTTTAGAGTGAATAGAAAAATCTTAAAAATATACAGATTTATATCACTTATTATAGACAATGTTTTGCAAAAGCAGCTAAGCTATCACAAAACAGTTCCTTCTTTGAAGGTTTGCATAATCGTCGGGAATGCCATGCATTCTTTTCCTCAGTTTGCCTATGTTCTCTTCATTGACAGGGTCTTCCGGGTCCCTTGGGTCCCCCAGGTCCTGCAGGTCCCACTGGAGAAAAGGTAGTGTCATAAATTGATATTTTGTGAACTCAGAGTCACGGAGTCTGGATGATAGCTCTTTCTCAAAATGTTTTCTCTTTCATAATATGTAGTAGTTGGGCCAGACCATCTCAGAGTTCTCCCCCACTGTCTGCCCCACACACAGAGCTCAACTTCCTCCAGATGCTTTGGACAATAACCATCTAACATCTGCTTTCTAGGGTGAACCTGGCCCTCGAGGTTTGGTTGGGCCTCCCGGCTCCCGAGGCAACCCGGTAAGTGATGGTACTTTGATGTTCTTTAGAATGGGATTAAGCAGGAAAACGATTCATCATTTTGTATTGATGTTTATATAAAATCATGCTTGTTGGGCCAGGCTACTTGGAACTTCCTAGTTTTCAGTGTTTACACAAGACTCAGAAACTTACCCAGTCTAATTTCTATGCAGTCTGTTAAATCTCGGTAAGCAGTTCATTTACTAAATAATTAAGCTTTTTGGGTACTCCAGACATTAAGAATTTTGTTGTCTGGCTCTTATGTCTATCTCACCCTTGAAAGCCTTCCTTAAGAAATATGTCTAATTCATCTATATATATATTTCAAGATCCTACAAGTTTATGTCATTGTATTTTTGAATACTGTTCTCATTTAGAATAATGTGTGAAAGCTACAGTAATCTTTGTCTTATCCTAGGGGTCTCGTGGTGAAAATGGCCCAACTGGGGCTGTTGGTTTTGCTGGACCTCAGGTATAATCTTCAAATATCTTCAATTTACAGTGGACACCCCTCTTGCTATAGCAATAGATTTAATTAGTCATCATTGTGATATGTACTGAAGGTATATTAAAGATTCTGGAAAGTTTGCAGGTTTCTGGGCAATATTCTCATTTTCCAAGATCAGACGAGATTGGGCACATTTCAGGGTGGTACAGCCGTAGACAATATTCTCATTTTCAATACAGTTTTTTCATGACTGGCACTAAAATGCACTATTTAAAATTCTGTGCTTATTTGGTTTAATAAAAATGTGGTGGGATAACTTATTTTTTCAGACTGCCTTTGAGGATCCATTAGGGCATTTTTCCTTCTGTGCTTAAAAACTGATCACAAAGCACCATTTTACAGTGTAAGGTTAAATAATGTGAGTAATAATTACTGTGAAATAACTTGTCTGTAACTGTTATAATCAATTGTTCATACAACTGGTGTAGGGTCCTGATGGGCAGCCTGGAGTAAAAGGTGAACCTGGAGAGCCAGGGCAGAAGGGAGATGCCGGCTCACCTGGACCACAAGGTCTGGCAGGATCCCCAGGCCCGCATGTAAGTTAAAAAAAAACAAAAAACCAAAAACTTGAGTAAAGTCCCCAATGCTTAGACTTTGTGTTTAGCCCATTTTGCTTTACTATAACAGTCTTTTGTTTCGGTCTTTCTATATAGGGTCCCAATGGTGTTCCTGGACTGAAAGGCGGTCGAGGAACTCAGGGTCCACCTGTAAGTTGCTTTGAAGCTCTGGGAATTACACGAAACTAGTCACAGAGAGCTGGCACTCAGTGGCTGTGTTAAAGCTCATCTGAAGCTGTAACAACAAATTTTTACTTGGATAACAAACTGTATCATAAAGGGCACTTAAATGGAGATCTGGGTTACACTTAGTTTTATGATTTTGGAGACCCAACCACCTCATAAGTAACGTAAATTTATTTACCACCTATTGAAGAGGTAATGAATTACGAGGAATTCCTTTATAGAACTCTGTGATGCAAAATATTAATGTGATTCTAGTTCTAGTCTTGAACACACTTGTGTATGTTCAAGATAAATAGAAAGTGGAAAGAGACAAATAGCATTCTTCCAACCAATTAATTCAGATCCATTCTTGTGTAGGATGCAAGAATAAATGCATTGTTTGCAACAAGAAAGGGAATCTAAAGGCCTAAGTATCCCTGTGAAAAGAGATCTCAGAAAGGATATGTAATTAATAGTTATTTTAAAATTTCTTATATGATATTGTATTCCTAGGGTGCTACAGGGTTTCCTGGTTCTGCTGGCAGAGTTGGACCTCCAGGCCCTCCTGTAAGTCACTTCAGTGATTCAGGTCATTAGTAGTGAAGTCATCTCTCTCTCACACACACACACACACTCACACACACACGATAATACAAACACATATATGTACACATTATATAATGTATACATATATATGTATAACATATATATGTTATTTTTTATTTTTTATATTTTTACTTAATCTCTTAATGATTAACCCATGCAAAGAACCCTTATCCTAAGAATTCATACAAACTGGTATCTTGTCAAAGTAAATCCATCTTTAATCACCCAGTATTTCTTGGGGGAGCTCATTTAAAAGTCCTTTTTAGCACCATTATTCCATTTGGGTATTAAATACTAACAGTATGGTGTGCTAATAATCATTTCCTTAAGTTAGGAGATATCTCTGAAATTTAGTTCAATAAATTATACTCTTTCATTGTAAGCTTAGGCCAGATAGAATTAAATGTTATATATTCATTAGTGGAGCAGAGCCTTAAGAAGTTTGAAAATTCAAGTGAATTTCAGCACACTTTTGGTATTGACTCAAAGGTAATTGTCTGCAAATAACTTAGATTTCCTCCTGGGAAATGCATCTGCAGCTGTGTTTGGTTTAATTTTGTTTAAATCCACTGGATGACTGATTATCTAACAGGAAAAATGGACCCGAGAGCACTTTGTATCAAATCCTCTAATGTGAGGTGGATACAAATCCACTTTGTCCTCCTGGGTTTCTTTCTGTCTTATACTAGGGAGCTCCAGGACCTGCCGGGCCCTTAGGGGAACCCGGGAAGGAGGGACCCCCAGGTCTTCGTGGAGACCCCGGCTCTCATGGGCGAGTGGGAGATCGAGGACCAGCTGGTCCCCCTGGTGGCCCAGGAGACAAAGGGGACCCAGGAGAAGATGGGCAACCTGTAAGTTTTGCATCTTTGTTCGAGGCCACCTCTAATAGAGATATTTACAATAGAAATCCATAATAGTCACTGCCACTCAGAAGCTGTTTATACATTAACCTGGGTCCTTTCATAAATCCTTATGCTCTACATGTTTTTAATTTACAATTCTTAGCTCTAGAAAAAAAGTGTAAGTATAAAATATAACAGCAATGGATGTGGTGTTCAAAAACAAAACAAGAAAATATTCTTTGTTAAATATCAGAGCTCGATAAAGTAAATTTTTAACAAGTACATTATTTTAGGGGCTCTTTGGTGGCTCAGTCGGTTAAGCATCTGACTCTTGATTTCTGCTCAGGTCATGATCTTCTGGTTTGTGAGTTCGAGCCTCGCATAGGGCTCTGGGGTGGCAATGCAGAGCCTGCTTGGGATTCTGTCATTCTCCCTCTCTCTCTGTCCCTCCCCCACATTTTCTCTCTCTCTCTCTCAAAAATAAATAAACTTTTAAAAAGTACATTATTTTATTTAATATCTATATGTCTCAACACTAATGTGTTTAGATAGGTCATTATTTATTTTAATCTTAAATTTTCCTTTATCCTTTTAAAAAAAGGAAAAATATTTGCCTGAATAGTCACTTCTTTTATTCCATCAATCAATATCCACTTCACTCTTCATGTTTCTTTGCAACTAATGGGCTGTTTTCACCTTGAAACAATCTTAGAAGCTCTGTGTAGAGCATAAATTAGAAACTAGACATATATGGTATGGTTTCATGAAACAGAGAATTTTTTCTTATACTGAACAATTTATAAAGCCGTGATCTCTTATGAAGTGCGTCCTTATAGTTTTACCCCAGAGAATTTCTAATTATAATTTATCCTCAAAATTAGGGTCCAGACGGCCCCCCTGGTCCAGCGGGAACTACTGGGCAAAGAGGGATTGTTGGCATGCCAGGGCAGCGTGGAGAGCGAGGCATGCCTGGCCTGCCAGGCCCAGCGGTGAGTGGTCATGTTGGTCAATATTTCATCTACAATATAATCTGTGAGGAGAGAATTTATCTGTGTGTGTGTGCTTAATATATTTAAAGTCTTTTGTAGACACAAATTCTGACTATCTTAAAAACCTTTGACTTGGAATGTCAAATTCTTTACTTAAGTACCTTACAACAATTTTGAAAAATATATTTATTTAACCCTGGGACCAGAGAAGTAGACAAATAAGGATCTGGATTTTTGGTGACTCTAAATCTTTCTTCAAAGATTAAAAATATCCACAGAGCTAAAGAAGGGGGATAATCTCCTCTGGTGAGTAGGTAGCCTCTTTTTAAATAAACATGACTGACAAAAACATTCATACTTCCCAGTTCAGAGGGTAAGTTTTCATAAATCATCAAAGGGAAGAGTAGTTGAGCTAAAGTAATATTGGAGGTGAAAGTGGGGTGAGCTATAAAGATGGACTCCGAAAGTAATCTCCTTTCCCTGGAGGGTGCTAAGAACTGCATATTCCCTGGGATGTGGATAAAAGTTTGACTACTGTTAGCTTTGAAGAGACTAGATTTTACTGCTGAAAGTTTACATGCAGCAGCACTCTCCACAATAGCTAAAACATGGAAAGAGCCTAAGTGTCCATCAACAGACAAATGGATCAAGAAGATGTGGTTTATCTATACCATGGAATACTACATGGCAATGAGAAACAATGAAATCTGGCCATGTGTAGCAACATGGATGGACCTTGAGGGTGTTATGCTGAGCGAAATAAGTCAGGCAGAGAAGGACAAATACCATATGTTTGCACGTATAGGAGGATTAGGAGGAACTTGACGGAGGACCAAGGGGGAGAAGAAGGGGGGAAATGGTGGGGGAAAGGGAGAGAGGCAAACCATGAGAGACTCTTGAATGCTGACAAAAACTGAGGACTGATGGATGTGGGGGGGGGGATGGGCATGGAGGAGGGCACTTGTGGGGATGAGCACTGGGTGTTATGTGGAAACTAATTTGACAATAAACTATTTGTAAATAAAAAAAAGTGTACATGCTTGTGGAAAAGAAATGATGTTTTTATACGGAATGTAGACAGAGAGATATACTGCTGGGACCTTAGAACTGGGGGAATGTGAATAGAGATCTGAATCCAGCAAACCAGGAGTTCGGGGATATCTTATTGTTTCAGCAGTGAGACAAGGAGGAGTGCCTGGGGGCTTAGTCAGTTAAGCTTCTGATTCTTGATTTCATCTTGGTCATGATCTCAAAGTTTGTGAGACTGGAGCCCATGATGGGCTCTGAGCTGACAGTAGGGAGCCTGTTTGGGATTCTGTCTCTCCCTCTCTCTCCTTGTCCACCCCCCTACCCATGTACACATGTACTCTCTCTGTCTCTCAAAAAAAACAAAAGTTGCCTGACTTGCTTTTTTAATCACTATCCAGCTACCACAAACCATGTGCAATCTGCATTTTGCTTCTTTTTTTAATTAAAAAATTTTTTTTAATGTTTATTATTATTGAGACAGGGAGAAACACAGCATGAGTGGGGGAGGGGCCAAGAGAGAGGGAGACACAGAATCCGAAACAGGTTCCAGGCTCTGAGCTGTCAGCACAGAGCCTGGTGCAGGTCTGGAACCCATGAACTGTGAGATCATGACCTGAGACGAAGTCAGACACCCAACCGACTGAGCCACCCAGGTGCCCCAGTGCCTGAGTTTTGATTATGGCTCAGATCACGATCTCAGGGTTGTGAGATTGAGCACCGCATCAGCCTCTATGCTGTGCATGGAGCCTGCTTAAGTCTCTTTCTCCCTCTCCTTATTCCCCTCCCCAGCTTGTATTCTCTCTCTCAAAAAACAAACACACACACAAAAAACAAAAAACAAAAAGGAAATGAGGCAGACCAGGAAGTGAAATCTCCCCAGAGTGAGACCAAAGTGCCAGGATTCAGAAATAAAGTGAGTAGACAAAGTGGAAGTGAATGTGGATGAGCATGTCTTATCAGTAACACAGATTCCTTTAGAGCCCCCAGAGTTGACTACATAACACGTGGGATTAGAACCCAAAACACATACCCGAACTGATGGCAAAGGATGCTTTTTAGTCCCTGTGATATGGCAGAATGACCATGATGCTAAGTGAGCATGCCTCTAAGGAGGAACTGTAGTGACGTGGATATTGTGGGATAATGAATTCATTTCTGTAGAGGGAGGGACCGAGGTGCCATTTGGAAAACCACAGGCTTTCTTACATTTCTTCAGAAGCCATTGACATGTGTATGCTTTTATTTCAGGGCACACCAGGAAAAGTAGGACCTACTGGTGCACCCGGAGATAAAGGTCCACCTGGACCTGTGGGCCCCCCAGGCTCAAATGGTCCCGTAGGGGAACCTGGACCAGAAGTGAGTGCTGCAGTGAACATAACTCTCCTCTCCTTGTCTGGCTGTCATGGGGACGGTGTTGTTTGTTTATTTGTTTATTTGCTTGTGTGTTTTAGAAATCAGTTTAGAAATTTAGAAACTGATTGCACGTGACACCCGAAGGAAGTTTCTTAGTGATGTTATTTGATGTCCTTTATTTCCCAGGAGAGTAAACTAAATGGTGACAAAAAGGGAAGGTAATAAGACTGGTACCTTTGCACTGACCTTCATCCAGTCTGGAGCCCAGTATTTTAGTTGATTTAGGTTGTTGCCAAATTGTTTTGAAGGGGGAAGGACATGTTCATTAATCTTTTTTCTTGTTATTCCATTCCATAATGGCATATTTGACACATATGCCAAGTTCTGTGGTGATAGGATTAACATAACTATTGCAGCTTACAAAAAGAGAAAGTAAGATCATTTTATTTAAATATCACTCTAAAGTGACGTGATGCGTGCCCTGATCCCTAAGTGTCATTTGAGAGGGAATTAACTCTTGAAAGGTGATTTGAGAAGTTACAGGTTGGGGTCCCCTCTGTAACAGGGCTTTTGTGAGTCCATCCCTGGGCAGTGTCACATTGTCTTAAAACAATCAATGCCTTTCAGAGCAGATTTTGGTCAAATGATGAAAACAGAGTTCTGAAAAAAAAAATAAAGAACATATATTTCACCAAGATATTAAATAACTTGGTTGTGTTATTTTAAAACTCTAAGGATATTGTTTGGTTAAACTTGAGATATGACATGAGGAAAACCATTCATTGGTAATACAGACAAAACATAAAATAGCAAGAATATAATTGTTGCCTATGTATTTCAAAGGATTTGAGGATCCCCTCCCCCACTGTTTTAAAATAAAAAATAGAAATGAATAATTTAGATTAGGTGCAGGAGGCGTGTCTGAAGGGGGGGTGGGTTGTTCCTGCTGGTGGGACTCCTCCATCTGGCACCGCCCCCCCAAGCCCACTATTGAAGACGAGGATTAAGTCAACCTGAGCATAGATTTAGTATTGTTCCACACAAAACATTGAAGGACCCAAATTTGTAGCAAATTCCATGGTACTTTTAAAGTTGAGCTGCCATGGTAAATAACAAGGCCTTCTTAATGCTTGAATATGGAATATGTGCACAGGGGAAGGAAATAGCATTGCACTTTATAAGCACTGTAGTGTAAGTGGAAAATGCAGTGTCTTCAATAAGACAGTATTAAAATTGGCACAAAAAAGTAAGAATGTGTTAATAATTTTACAAGCAATTCAAAGTAATAGAAAAGATGGCATAAGACTTTCTTTGACTAAATTTTCCATAAGTGCTAATTTATAGTTTATAGAAGAGAAGTGGAAAACATACTGTAATTTTTCTGGCAATTGGAATGAGGGTTTTTTGTTGTTTTTTTTTTTTTTTGCATTACTCAGTTAACTCATTTTTCAAATATGATTCTTTATAGGGTCCAGCTGGTAATGATGGAACTCCGGGACGGGATGGTGCTGTTGGAGAACGCGTAAGGGCATTTTCACTAATTAGAAAATCTGCAGTGATGTAAATTTTCAAATTTTTGTAATACTAAAGAATAAAATCTACCCTTCTTTTCATAGCTCTGGGGCAGCCCTGATTTTTCTGACAGTAGCTACTTTTTTTATAATGTCATAATTTAGGTAAATCTGGTAAATGAAATGAGATTTGAATACACAGCAAAGTGAGATGGCACTTCTTATTAACTATGGGAAAGCAAATTGCTTTCATATTTGGTGCAACATGAAGGTTCTGGATGAGGATACAGATAAAGTAGTATAAAATCCAAACTCATTCCCAAAAGTAGGAAGCAGAAATAGAGCTGTGTGACATCTAAATTTCTCCACTCATCTCCTAACATGAATGCCCCATGAGGAAATAAACCATGTGGCTTTCTAAATATTTATATATCTTATGATGTATTTGAAATCCTGACTGCTGAACTGAAAATATCCCCAACTTTATTTGAAGTTCCAGTCCCTACTCTAAAGTCTGTTCTGACACAATGTCTCTTTTCATTCTGAGAGCTTGTCATGTAGTAGAATGGGCTCTGAAGTCAGATAGACCTCAATTGGAATCTTGATTCCTTAAATCACCTGGGATGAGGTCTTGAACAAATTTTTGGAACCTCAGTTTTCAAAGATGTTAAATATGATCAGTACCTATTCCACTGGACATTTGTGCTTTAAATAACATGTTTGGAGTATGGAGCTTTGAGGACTCTTGGAGTAAGCCTCTCCCCTCATCTACCAGAAAGCACCTGGGTTTTCCCTTGGTCAGTATACATTGTGCAATGCAGTAATCAGAGATATTTCTGATGCATTCCTTGGTAAAATTTTGATATTCTGTGAAACCCAATGCACAGTTTAAGTTGCCATTAATTTTATTTTAATTCTAAATATAAATAGTTGCAAAGGAGGTAATTCCTGGTAAATTCTAAATGTGTATGTCCTTTCAGCACATTTTTTTCAAAATCTTGTATTTGCCAATTTAGCTTATTTAAAGTATTATATGTCCATTCTCTAACCTAATGGTCAAGGCTTATCCTGGCTGCCAAACTAATCAGTCCAATAAGACTTAGTTTCTGTCAGCAAAATAGGTCTGACTCCATTTTTCAAGTCAAATAATTATGATAATACATGTTAGTATAACAATAATCTCACCTCTGACTGTCTTAAGGAGATGATAAGATTTGGAGCCTTGTCATAGTTGGGTCACCTGGATAAATAAGCAACATCCTCTTTCTTTCCAAATACCTCTCTGCTTTATTCTCAAGTGAACTTTATTCTCAAGTGAAAGACTTCTGGAAAAGTCTTTAGTTTTGTGCCTCGAGATGTTTACTTTATAAAAAGATTGCAGACAGATATGAATGTCTGCTTTTTCTTTCATAAAATGGGAGAAGAGTGATTATTAAAGAGGAAGTAGGGAAGGATGCTTCCAATGAGTTTTCTGAGATATCACTTACGGAGCTGAAAATCTAGAAAGCGGTTTCCTTAAAATTTTCTCAGCCGTCACACTCTGGAAAGTCTCTGTTTATTCCAAGTGAATGGATACACTTGCAGACTGCTGGTGTAAGAAACATGTAAATCCTGGAGCTGACGCTCCTGCTATGCTCCAGCAGTCTTGACTGGGGGAGGAAGAGGGTAAGAGTGAGGGGAAGAAGAGAGGGGGGCAATCTGAAATTGGAATTAACAAGTCAATGCAAGTAAAATATTTAAGTGAAGTATAAGTTGAATAATAAAAACGAGGTTTAAAAGAGGTGTATATATATATATTTTCATGAATAGCATGAGCATACAGAATGCCATTATTTTAGAATAAATATCGGGGTGCCTGGTGGCTCAGTCGGTTAGGCATCCGACTTCAGCTCAGGTCATGATCTCACAGTTTGTGGGTTCGAGCCCCACATCAGGCTCTGTGCTGATGGCTCAGAGCCTGTTTCAGATTCTGTGTCTCCCTCTCTCTCTGCCCCTTCCCCCACTCATTCTCCGTCTCTCAAAACTGAATAAATTCTAAAAAAAAAATTTAAAAAAAAGAATAAATATCAAAAGAGTAATGCCATGGCTCTTCTCATCAGGGTGATCGTGGAGACCCTGGGCCTGCAGGTCTGCCGGGCTCTCAGGGCGCCCCCGGAACCCCGGGTCCTGTCGGTGCTCCAGGAGATGCAGGACAAAGAGGAGATCCGGTAAGGAGAGTCAATTTCATACTGACAGTTGTAACGTCAGGAGGCCGTACAGGGAGCTACATGTATGCCTGCATATAACCACACCTGTGCACTTGCCTAAGCACTCTAAACAAAGAATGATGAACAGTCAATGATGACTCAGTTTTTAAAATCTTAACGGACAACATTTGATTTCTAATAGATTTTCAAAAATTCTGATGTTTTGAATTTCATTATCTAAAAATGTTGTGATTTATAGGAAATATGGTAAGTATGCATTTTGTTAAATTTAAGCCAGTAATGTCCTACCATAGTCGACTAAGGTGATCTTCATTCAGTGAAGTCAATTAATAAAATTGACTAAATAAGTGTCATTGGAGTTGTAGTGAGCATATTCTTATACCTAAGGACATTAGCTTGATTTTAATCAATTAGCCCTCAGAGTATCCACATAGATATACAACTTACATATTTGTGAATCCTATATCTATATAGTATACGCATATTTTTTTACATACCAATTTTTGTGAAAATTTCTTCTAGGGTTCTCGGGGTCCTATAGGACCACCTGGTCGAACTGGAAAACGTGGTTTACTTGTAAGTTCTCTGTTTTTCTTTAAAAGTAAAAAACATCTCACACAAAATGTACTGCCAACAAAGCACGATTTGAGATTCATAGTGAAATTAGTGAGTTCTTCAAACTTTGGACAAAAATATAAATTTAATACTCAGGAGTTTGTATTTGTTTCTATAATGTAAACATATGTCCTCTGAGTTTCACTGTTAGTTCTTTCAGTGATCAGTGAAGACTTTTAGAGTCACAGTTTTCTCCTCAATTAATAGGAATAATAGTGCCCTTTTCTCAGAGATTTCTAAGAATCACATAGAAAAATGGGTTTGAAATCTCTTTGTAAATTTGAAAAGTGCTAGCCAAATATGTTTTAATTTCAGCTAGACTGCCCTGCCCATGTTCTGATCTTTTTGCTATTTGCAGTTGCCTCCAGGTTAATCATTATTATATAAATGTTTTACCATGAATGAATCATGTCTGATGAGAAGCCTGATAGACTATGTTCCTTTGACACTCATTATATAAATTAATCTCTATATCGATGAAGAAAAGTTATAGCCCAAATTCATAATCTGTTATTAACTCATATTTCTGAGCTTTGATTTGAACCTGATTGGAAATATCATAGTTACATGGCATGTCAAGTGAGCAATTTTCTAACTAGTTATAAAAACAATGTGGTTTATTTTTCATGATTAAATTATTTTTAGTTAATAATTTAAATAGGTGCTTTCTGGTTTAGTTTATTTTCAGTTATAAAATTTTAAGGCATCCCCAAAATAAAAGAACCTCTCTAACATGAAAACATTCAGGCTGATTTTTAGTATATAAATTTGTGTTGTTATATAGAATATGTAAAAGTAACTGAGATCTAGTCTTATTTTTATTATAAAAAGAATCACATACTGTTCGACAATTAGGATGTACAAATTAAAAAAAAAAAGGAGTATGAGAGAGAACCAAAAAAATAAGAGCAAGAAACTATTCAGAAGAAAATTAACCTGAGAGCCAGTCTATTTGATATTTTCCATTCCCTGAAGTCAGACTGATAAGAGTTTGAATTCTCTTTAGGAAAACTAAAGACAATAGAAGCTGTCCCTATAGGAGGTGACCCTTTGCCTCTAGGCCATTTACTGTGAGCCGCTGGAGCCCTGGAGTTGCTTCTATTTTCTAAGACTTAAAAAAAAAAAAAAAAAAAAAAAAACCAAAAGGGCAGCCCAAGACTAATCAGACTGATCTGTTCATTCCCACCTCTTCTCTAGGCATAGCTTTTATCCCACAATAAGATGTTGAATTACTGCTTTTCCTTTAGTTTCTCAGGATCTGGATTGATAGTTTTGGGTATAGATATTGCAGATAAAAGGATAACAAGCATTTCATTGTGTTTTTTTAAAAATTTTTTTAATGTTTATTTTTGAGAGACAGACAGGCAGACAGACAAAGCATGAGCGGGGGAAGGGGCAAAGAGAGAAGGAGACAGAATACAAAGCAGGCTCCAGGCTCTGATCTGTCAGCACAGAACCCGATGCAGGGCTCGAACCCACGAACTCTGGGATCATGACCTGAGCCAAAGTCAGACACTTAACTGACTGTGCCACCCAGGTGCCCCTCATTGTGTTTTCTTTAGAGAAGAGGGGCTTAATAATAATATTCTTCCAACACTTGCTTGAATAAGACTTTGCCAATTTTGTATGTTCCCCCAAGTTTGAGATATAATTGGCCTATAATATTATTAAAGGGCACAGCACAATGATCTGATGTAGGTACACGTTGTGAAATGATTGCCACAACACCAGTGTAAATAGGAGTTGTCATCTCACATAGCTGCAAATTTTCTTTTCTTGTGGTGAGAGTGTTTAAGATCTACTCTCTTAGCAACTTTCAAATATGGCCAGTTTCTTAATATAGTCCCAGCTGTCATATCCAGTTAACATATCTACATGTGGAAATTTAATAAACATTCCTTTCTTAGAGGTAATATAAGAGAATAATAACTCATGTTTTAATTTGAAAGAATCTATGTATGGCGGCAATATTTTCACATAAATATATCAGCATAATATATGAAATAGAGTCTTTGGAAAATGTTTCAGCTAAGTTAGCTCAAACTTAAAAATGCATCATTTTTATGGGGCATGTGATTGACTCAGTTGGTTAAGCGTCTAACTTCGGCTCAGGTCATGATCTCATGGCTCATGGGTTCAAGCCCCATGTCAGGCTCTGTGCTGGAGCCTGCTTCAGATTCTGTGTCTCCCTCTCTCACTGCCCAACCCTCGCTCGCACTCTGTCTCTCTCCCTAAAAAATAAACATTAATAAACAATTTTTTTTAAAAATGCATCATTTTCATGTAATGCAGGGTAAACATTAAAAAACTGAATCTTTAGGAAAACAGTAGTATATATCTTATGTTTTTAGTGATCACCTTCATTTTTGGAGAAAATAGACACAAGCTTCTAGGTCTAATTCTGTAAGTTAACTATGTTAGTTCACACAGTGGTCCCTCCTCCCGCATTGTGCTCTGTGGGGTTTGTTACCCATGGTTAACTGCAGTCAGTAAGCAGTATGATCCTCCTGACATATCATCAGAAGGTCGGTAGCAGTTTAACACTATGTCACAATGCCTACGTCACTTACCTCACTCATCTCATCACATAGGCATTTTATCCATCTCACATCATCACAGGAAGAACGATTAGTAGAGTACAATAAGATATTTTGAGAGAGAAAGACCACATTCAGATAACTTTTATTATAGTGTATTATTGTAATTGTTGTTTTATTATTAGTTATTGTTAATCTCTAAATTCATGCCTAATTTATAAATTAAACTTTATCATAGGTATGTACGTATAGGAAAAAATATATAGTATGTATAGTGCTCGGGCATCCACTATGGATCATGGAACTTATCCCACATAGATAAGAGAGGGATTGCTGTACAGTATTCAAGAGTGTAGTATATACAATTGTAAAAATTAAAATTGTGGTAAGTTGTAGTCTTAACAAGCAATATACACACTGTGACCCTATTTCTAGGGACCTCAAGGACCTCGAGGTGACAAAGGTGATCATGGAGACCGTGGTGACCGAGGTCAGAAGGGTCACAGAGGATTCACTGGTCTACAGGGTCTTCCTGGACCTCCTGTAAGTTATCCTTCGAAGTATTTGCTTGCCATGTGGAAATACACAGGTATCTTGACATAAATATATATTTGCCTATTAAATGGTTGGACCTTTTGTATCTTATTTTCATTTCAAAGCATATCTTGATGAATATGTAATTACCCATTTGCCATATATCAGCTGTAATTTTGTCAGGAAGAAATAAAGCAAAGGATATACGTTCCCTTACTCCTACAGTTTAGTATTAGTCAACTCATATAGACATTGTAGAGATTGAAGACTTTAGAAATTAGTATATGCTGCTGAAGTCAATGAGACCACATATTTAAAAGCTGACAATGGCAAAATGCAGGTGTAAATATTTTGTCAACATTTTTTACTTTTTCCTACTTAGGGTCCAAATGGTGAACAAGGCAGTGCTGGAATTCCTGGACCATTTGGCCCGAGAGTAAGTAACAAAACCTAATAAGTTGCTGATGTAAATAATAATGCTTTTGGTAACAAAGTGCTAAGTCCTGAGTATCATTTTCATGGCATTGAAGCAGGAGTTAGGCCCAGGGCCTCTGCAGCTAGAAGCAAATATATGAGATAAGCCATTTAGCAATTACCTTTAAGTAGAAATATTCTGAAATATCACATATTACTTCATGGAACCATGAAGTACTTAGTGTGCATATACTTATCTGTAACTTCATTTTCTTACTCTGTGTTCATAGAAATTTCCATTAAACCTGTATTCTTTGAGAACATATAATGGGACTTACCATGAAGTGGAAACAGATTTTGAGGCTTGATATGTTTTTCTTTCTCTAAGTAAGTGAGATACTTTCTCAGAAAGTATGAGTTTGCATAAGGCTAATTTGGAAGCAAATCATTAAATGAAACCAATATTTGAAGCTTTAAAAAATTCTACATTAGTGTTAATGCTGCCTCCAATAGGTCATTAATGTCATAAGACAGCTGACACATGTAATTATTTCAAAAAATCGTTGGAAAGAATTTCTCCTATCTAAATACAAATCATACATAACACTGAGAAGAGTAGTATTGACATAACTAGGATGTGAGGAGATCCTGGGGAATAAGCCCGCAAATTTAACTTATATCAATCCCTCTAACTTCTGTCATTTTCTTAGTCCTAGTTAATTAAATTTTCTAATTAACTTTCCAATACATGAGATTTGATGAAACAGCATCCTTCCAAAAAAAAGTAGATAACCAGTCCATTCAGGTTTTTAACTGAAATTTGGTTAAAACCAAAGCTGAATGCTTTGGGCATGCTTGGATGACGGAGAGTTCATGTGTGGTGAAACAGGGAACAGTAGAGAGCCAGAACTCTATTGATTAGTCATCAGGAATATGAATGCGAAAACATTGTGACAGCTCATAAGGAAAACAGTTCTTTGATTAGATGGTGGTTGTAAACGTCTTCTTCATAAATCTAAAATATAGTCTTTGTTTCTGGCAGGGTCCTCCAGGCCCAGTTGGTCCCTCAGGTAAAGAAGGAAACCCTGGGCCACTTGGACCTATCGGGCCTCCTGGTGTGCGGGGCAGTGTCGGAGAAGCAGGACCTGAGGTAATCACGGGGGTTGCATGCAGGTGATGCTGTTGCTTCCCATCGCCTGTGCAGCATGATGAGCGAGAGATTTAAGGAACTCTGAAAACAAACCTAAAAGTCACACAAGAGCTTGTCTAAGTAACTCTTCCGAAGAGTTAAATCCAGGTTATTTAGTGTATATAAAATTAGAGTCCAGGGTACTGAATGTGACTTGACTTCATGCGACATCAATGAGAGAAAGGAGCAATTATAATTAAAATTATGAAATGTTGCTTTGCTTTAAATAACTAAGTGTGAGATTTGATGAATAATCATTCATGAAATGTTAGAAAGTGGAAAATATGAAATTAAAGTTTTTCTCTTTTGAGAATGACATTTAGAAAAGTTTTAAATTGGGGCTCCTGGGTGGCTCAGTTGGTTAAGCGTCCGACTTCGGCTCAGGTCACGATCTCACGGTTCGTGGGTTCGAGCCCCGCATCGGTCTCTGTGCTGACAGCTCAGAACCTGGATCCGGTTTCAGATTCTATGTCTCCCTCTCTCTCTGGCCCTCCCTGGCTCACGCTCTCTCTCTCTCTCAAAAATAAATAAAACATTAAAATAAAAAGAAAGTTTTTAAATTAAAGCTTTTTATTAAAAAATTCCAACAATATCAGCTTGGGAAACATCAGGAATTTGGGAAGCATTCTCATATATCTGCCACACACATGTGTACCTGTGTGCATGTATGTATATGAGTTTTGCGTCCCTCTCTGGTGTTTCTTCCTCTCTGGTCTTATTTCCCTTTCCCTTCTTACTCCTATCTATTTCTTTTAATGGTATTATCATTAAATTAAATATGTTTTATTTATTATATGGATGGAATAGCCTTATTTTCCTATGATCAAGAGGAATATTTCCTATTTATTTCTCTGTGCATGGAGAACAGCTACAGAATTAGAATACCTCTGACTTATGTGGCACTTGTGGTTCAGCAGTCCTTGATAGAAAAAAAATATTTCTTCCCTTCATTAGCAGAAAGGAATACATAGAATCATGATATGACCTTAATGGGGGCAAAAATGATTTAATAGTCTGTTGAGGATGAGGCAGGGTTGGGACTGAAGGGTGAAGCAACATGGCCAGAGCATTTGACCAGTGGCATGGTCAGTTCAGAGCTCCAGCCCTCTGACTGCCAAGACTGTGCTCCAGACAGGAAACACAGATGCAGCATCTCTTCCGGTTGTTGGCCATTTCTCTCAAGTAGCTGAGCTCTTCCTTGAGAAATTGCAGAAAGGATTGATAGCGAGGATCCACTTCCAAGCCCCTGTGACTTCCCTATTATTCCAATAGTTTTTGTTTGGCAAAAAAATAAGAGAGCTGTTTATTTTTGATAAAAAGGTTAAAGACAACTTCCTTCAGTTTTGTTTAGTACAGAGAGTTTTTATCTACACACCAATTAATACACATAAAATGACTTCCTATACTTCCCCCCATATTTGGGAGCAGGGGAAAATTCTTCTGTGGGTGTTTCTTGTGGGTGTGTCCTTGATAGAGATGTGAGGCCTTGAAGAACTAGCACCCACAACTCTTCTGCATCTCCTCCTCCAGCTTCTGTCCATAAATCCTTTTAAACATTTTAGCTGTGCTTTGCCCAAAGAGTGTGGTAATGAATGTACATATCTAGACATTCTTAACACAAAATATATTGGGTCATCAAGAGCAAATGTTTTGCGCTTTGATTTTTATTGGTCTCAGATGCTTACAGATATGTTGTCTGATTAAGGTTATGCATCATTTCTCATCCTTAGGAAGTTATAGGTTGCCAGGCCAGAGCCATCTAGTTTTAAAAGGTCATGAGGTCATAGATCTGTCAGTGCCATCAAACTGCAGTATCTCCATGTAACTCCCTGTGCACCAAGTCGCATCAGTGCCATTGTGTCCAGCTGAAAAACAAAACCCCCCAAAATATATTAACTATATTTCCAATTTTTTCCAAAAATTAGGGTCCTCCTGGTGAGCCGGGTCCACCTGGTCCCCCAGGCCCTCCTGGCCACCTTACAGCTGCTCTTGGGGATATCATGGGTCACTACGATGAGAGCATGCCAGATCCACTTCCAGAGTTTACTGAAGATCAGGCGGCCCCTGATGACAAAAACAAAACTGACCCAGGGGTCCATGCTACCCTGAAGTCACTCAGTAGTCAGATTGAAACCATGCGCAGCCCTGATGGCTCTAAAAAGCATCCAGCCCGGACCTGTGATGACCTAAAGCTTTGCCATTCTGCAAAGCAGAGCGGTGAGTACCCATGTACCCATTTGAGCCAAGTCCATTGTTTCCCATTGGATTCTCCACTGCATCCCAAAATATTTTATTGACTCTCTACTTAGTGACAGACACAAGAGGTAAAATGGCAAATGTCACAGAATTTATGCTTTATGGTGGGACAGTCAATGACATGAAATATTATAGGATAAGATGATAAGTATCATAAAAGAGGACATATTCTATTAATGATCCATTTTCATGTAGTTATAGAGATAATTTACAGCATTCTAATTGTAAGTTCAACTCATTTACTTACTTTAGTCATAGTTTTGACAATATGTTATTTTATTACATTCCAATTACATTTTGATTTCAAATATTGGCTTTGTAAATTTCATGAGAACACATTCATTTTGGCAAAGCCACTTAATTATGGTGACTTATCTCTTTCGGTATAGTTTTCTCATTTATACAATGAGGATTGTGATTATTTCCTTCCCATGTGTGCGTTGAGCCTTAAGCACATGATTTGGCAAACTGCCTTAGCACAAACACTGCTTCCCTGTGCAGAAAGGACTCCAATGTGTTACAGTTACTTTTTCCTTAACTGCAGACTATTTTCTTAACTGAGAAACTGCAGACTATTTTCTTAACTGAGATACTCTCTCTTAAAAGAGTCCTTTATCAGTGAATTCATATTTTCAAACCCTCTGTTAATTCTTCAAGAGACTCATGATCATGTTTGAAATTCTCTTTACTTGGCAAATATTTTTATTTTGGAAAATAGGTGAGTACTGGATTGATCCTAACCAGGGATCTGCTGAAGATGCAATCAAAGTCTACTGCAACATGGACACAGGAGAAACGTGCATTTCGGCAAACCCATCCAGCGTGCCTCTTAAAACCTGGTGGGCTAGCAGATCTTCTGACCATAAGCCCGTTTGGTATGGTCTTGATATGAATAGAGGATCTCAGGTAATTTAATATGCTTACTTAAAATTGAATTCTTTGCTTTTCATTATTTATTTTATTTTATTTATTTAAGATTATGCTATTATTTTTGACCAAATTTATTATTGCATAAACAAATTTTACTATGAATTATATTAACATAAATTTTGCATGATATTTTTCCCATTGATGGAATGCGGAAAAGTAATTATTCTTAATATTGGTTCCTTTAATGCATGTGACACTGATTATAGAGTATATTTAAAGGGATCTTGCTGCAGTTGCAAGACAGGGATTATATTTAGCATCAGGAGACCTTGGTGACACGTACCTGCATCTCTTGCCAATGTTGTGACCTCAGGAAGTCACTTAACCTTTTGGAGCCTCAGTTTTGCCATTTTATTTTTTTAAGTTTTATTTATTTATTTTGTGTGTGAGAGAGAGAGGATGAAAAGGGAGGGAAAGAGAGAGAGAGAAAGAATCCCTCCATGCTCACAGCGCAACACAGGGCTCGATCCCATGAACCATAAGATCATAACTTGAGCCAAAATCAAGATTTGGTTGCTCATCCCATTGAGCCACCAGTTGTCCCCTTTTTGCCATTTCAATTTAATTTAATTTATATGTTTATTTACTTTTGAGGCAGAGAGAGAGAGAGAGCACAAGCTGGGGAAGGGTGGAGAGAGAGAGAGAGAGGGAGACACAGAATCCAAAGCAGACTCCAGACTCTGAGCTGTCAGTGCAGGGCCCGACGCAGGACTCAAACTCACAACCTGAGCTGAAGTCAGCCACTTAACCCACTGAGCTACCCAAGCGCCCCCAGTTTTGCCATTTTAAAGTGAAAGTGATAATATTTATCTCAGTCTCTGTATGAATATAAAGAGCTTAATATTGTCTCTGGTACATGATAAGCTATAAATTAATATTAGGTAATCACTATAATAGTATTTTTAATAATTAAATCACTTTGTAAATTTTGTAGTGTTATTTAAACTTAAGCTGTCTTTATAATTACAGTTGAACCTTGAACAACACAGGGGTTAGGGACAAAAATCAGTCAAAAATCTGTGCAGTCAGAAATTTGCCTATAACATTTGAGCCCCCCAAAACTTAACAAGTAATTGCCTACTGTTGACTGGAAGACCTATCAATAACATAAGCAGTTGGTCAACACATATTTTGCATGTTATATGTATTACATACTATATTCTTACAATAAAGTAAGCTAGAGAAAAGAAACTATAACTCAGGAGAAGGAGAAAATACATGTACAGCCCTGTACTGTGGTGCTGAAAAATTTCTGTGTGTAAGTGTCCCCCTGCAGTTTGAGCTGCATGTTATTCAAGGGTCAACTGCATGTGAATTTATTAATATTTTTCCTTTATGTTTCTTTCATGGTCCTATATTCAGATTCTCAACCAGCCTTGCCACTTACTATTGTAATATGAATATTTCATTTTAGGTCTCTTTATGGCAGCCTAACTCTGAAACTTTCTTCTCAACTCTGCTTCTGACCTTCTCTCAGAACTCATTATAGTAAACATAATAAGACATTATAGGTACGAACAGGATATACTAGAATCTACTATTATTTAATAGGTAGGGAAATTTAAAATTTAAATATACCCAATTGAAATGTAATTTAGTTAATATACTATGTAAAAGGCTCAGATAGGAGCATTGAAAATAAATCTCAAAATAGAAGAGAAGCAGAAAAGAGCCTGTAGGAAGATATCTTTGATTATCTGTTTTTGTTAGCTAATAGAAAGCCTATAATTCCTATTTCCTATAAGTATGTAACAGTGGGTTTAAAAAATTAAGTCTCCATTATTATTATAATTAGCAATAAGAACAGGGAGTTATTTTTGAGACATGATTGTACCAATCCTCAAGTATAACTTCTTTATAAAAAGCAATATTCAAGATTTTTTTACATAAATAGAGAAGCAGATAAAAAATACTTATACTTTCTCTAGTGAGTTATAATTATCATTGGTTTCATTACCTTTTGTTTGGGGGTAATAAGGACAGAGGCTCTTCCTTGTAAGTATTTATAGAAATTTTAAAATATTTTTCATATATAGGTAGAGTATGTTGTATGAAAGAATAGAAGTAATACTCTTCAAAATTGATGTCTGAAAGCAACATACATGCACGCTGGCTCGCACGTGCGCACGCACACACACGCATGCATGCATGGCACTTATTAAAACCCTTCGTATGACAAAGATTCTTTTTGTTTTTCTAGTTTGTTTATGGAGACCATCGGTCACCTAATGCAGCCATTACTCAAATGACCTTCTTGCGCCTTTTATCAAAAGAAGCTTCCCAGAACATTACTTACATCTGTAAAAACAGTGTAGGATACATGGATGATCAAGCCAAGAACCTCAAGAAAGCTGTGGTTCTCAAAGGGTCAAATGACTTGGAAATCAAAGCAGAGGGAAATGTTAGATTCAGATACATAGTTCTTCATGATACTTGCTCTGTAAGTACTTTTAATCTATATTGATCTGGTTGAGGAAAAAGTTATTTTTGTTAAAAATACTGCCTTGGCAGATGTGGGGGCAATTTTACCCAGTCTATAATTATGCATAGTAGCTTCATTTATACTTGTTCTATACGATAAGATGAATGTGAGTTAGTACATGAAGCCTCATAGAAGTTTTAATACAATAATTAACAAAGGACTGGATCCTTGGGATTCAACCCAGCTCTTCTGCAAACTCACTTCGGTTCTCCTGCAAGTCACTTGATTTCATCTCAGTTTCATGCTTAAAATTCCTTGGTTCTAAAACATACAATCAATCTGAGCTATTCTTTGAATTTTTGACTGATTTGTATGTCTCTCCATTTGCATATATAGATATAAAAAAGAAAAATATTTCAAGATGGATTATTTCATTTGTGAAAAGCAAAAAGGCTTTCAGTTTATGTTTTTAGTGACCATTTTGGAAGCTGCAAAAGAACAAAAGGGATTTCCTCAATTTAAAGCATGAAAGAAATGCCTGCAGCCATGCCAGTACCAACTTGATTTTAGCAGTGCTCTTAATTTTAAGTAGTGCTTTAAAAGTCACTGTGTTCACATTATCAAATTTGTCTTGGAAGTTTATGTCTAACATCTTTGGAATAATTTGTATATACCATTAACCTTTTGCACTGTTTAATTCCAGAAACGAAATGGAAATGTGGGCAAGACCATCTTTGAATATAGAACGCAGAATGTGGCACGCTTGCCCATCATAGATCTTGCCCCTGTGGATGTTGGCAGCACAGACCAAGAATTTGGCGTAGAAATTGGGCCAGTTTGTTTTGTATAAAGCAAGCCAAGATACATCGACAATGAGCACCACCCCCGCCATCAATGACCACCACCATTCACAAGAATCTTGACTGTTTGAAGCTAATCCTGAGACTCTTGAAGTAATGGCTGATCCTGCATCAGCACTGTATATATGGTCTTAAGTGCCTGGCCTCCTTATCCTTCAGAATATTTATTTTACTTACAATCCTCAAGTTTTAATTGATTTAAAATATTTTTCAATACAGTTTAGGTTTAAGACGACCAATGACAACGACCACCTTTTAAAAAAGTAAACTGATTGAATAAAATGAATCTCCGTTTTCTTCAATTTATTTCAGTGTAATGACAAAGTTGCTAAGTATTTATGAGAAAATTCTTCTTCCTGGCAGGTAGCTTAAAGAGTGGGGTATGTAAAACCACAATATATGTTTATTTCACTTGGCTGTAGTTTGAAAAATACAAAGTAGTGCCCTTTTGTGACCTTTCATTCCCAGATTATCAATTAAAAATGAAGCCAAAATGTTTACCCTTGTGATTGAAACCCACATTCATGTCTTGAGATTCTGTAACTACCGTAGAGATTCTTCAAAGAGAACTTGAAAAAATACCCATCAGTTTCTCACTGTCTTAAATGGGATTTTTAAATAATACATTTTCATTTGAATTTCTGGAAAACAAAGTGATCTGAAATTTTTGTAAAGGGTGGTGAGTTCAGACTTCTCATTCAGATTAAAAGTACTTTTCCCTCTTGACTCAGTCTATCAATATAGATAGAAGTTACCATGAGTATACCATTGAATACATTTGCACTTTCTTGTTTAAGAAGACATTGAATGAAAAATAATTTACACGTACAACTTTATAAACATATGTCCAGGACCCAAAGTGGAGAGTCTTCCACATGTACAATCTCATCATCCGGAAGCCTATAATGAAGAAAAAGATTTAGAAACTCAAGTGGTGGAGCTGACTCTATTCAAATGTGATGATTGGAATTAGAACATTTGGCCTTTGAACTCTCATAGGAAAAGTGACCCAACATTTTTTAGCATGAGCTACCTCATCTCTAGAAGCTGGGATGGACTTACTATTCTTGTTTATATTTTAGATACTAAAAGGTGCTATGCTTCTGTTATTATTCCTAGACTGGAGATAGGCAGGGCTAAAATGTATTATTATTTTTCCTCTAATGATGGTGCTAAAATTCCTTTTATAAAATTCTTTACAAATAAAGATGGTTTCATCAATACCACTTGTGAAAAAAATACTGTTAGACTCCCCATTTCTGAAAGAAGGAGCATTGTTCCAGTGCCTTTTCATTGTTCATCTGTCATACTGTATCTGGAATGTTTTGTAATACTTGCATGTTTCTTAGACCAGAACATGTAGGCCCCCTTGTGTCTCAAGGTTTTTTCCCCCCTTAATTGCATTTGTTGGCTCCATTTTTATTTTTTCTTTAAAAATAAACAGCTGGGACCATCCCAAAGGACAAGCCATGCACGCAACTTTAGTCATGTATCTCTGCAAAGCATCAAATTAAATGCACGCTTTTGTCATGTCAATGGTTTTCGTTTTGTGAAATTCCTTTGAACATATTAGGTCCATTTTATTTCTAATAGTGAAAAGTAAAGTGTTGTGGTATTCTTGCCATTTGTTTACAGGGTAAAACAACAAATACCTTCCATTGTATATACTGGCTTAGAAATGAAAATCAATTTCAAATCACCCACAAAGGCAACACGACACTAATTATCGCTGTCTATGCCCTTAAAACTCTCAGGTGGTATTATTGATAAAAAGAGAAATGCAACTGGTTTTTCATGGTTGAAAGAACTGTGATAATAAAATGTATGTTTCAAAGTATATCCCATATGAATTTAGCCTAAATGTTTTCAGAGTTTTATTTTCAGTATTTATTTCACAACTTTGTTTTTCCCCAAATGGGTTATTATTTGAGTTCTACATCTTACATTTGAATATTTATATACCTAAAGACATTTGTGAGTTTTGTTTGTATTAAAACTTCCTTCAAGTCCAACCTATACAGGTTGTACAAGTTCAGATAGATAAACCGGAAATATGTGGTGATTCTCTTAATTCAGAAACACTAATAATCTCTAGCTATAGAAATACTAGCTCTTATTTGGAGCTCAGGAATAAAAGTTTGCCCCAGACAATTCCAAAGGCCCTTAAATGCCTTGAGCTCTAGATCCACAGGCCCCACTAGACCCATAGACTTCTTTACCTTCCTAAATGATACTTCAAACTCTACATGATCAAAGGTGAAATAATCTACAGCTGGGGAGGATGGTGACATTCATTTATTATTAATTTATTAAAAATACAAATGAAAATTAATAGAAATGAAAAAAATAGCAAAGGAAGCATAAAGAATGCTGTAAAAGTCTCAAAACCATAAAATGAGGCAAATTATGGCCAAGTTGAATGTACTTTATTCCAAATTGAAAAGAGATTCAGAGAAATTATAGGCAAAATTCCTCCTCACTAGAATGGCAGTATATGGCAGAAAGCAGGTGCAAAAAAAATCTGGGGAGAAAAAGAACACTGATTAGAATTACCTTTGGCTCAGTCAGTTAAGTGTCTGACTTCAGCTCAAGTCATGATCTCACAGTTCATGGGTTCAAGCCCCACATCAGGCTCTGCCGGAGTCCTACAGGATGATCCCTGAAGGATGGACGGTGTCAGCGAGAGAGTGAGAGAGCCCTGAGATTCTTTCTGATCATCAGGCAGGCATCTCTGCACTGACTGAGACGCAGTTTATTTTATGGTTAAGTGTATGGGGAACAGCACAGAGGCGGCATTTGCCTTAAACATTAATCGTTGATGACAAATTTCCTTGATATTTGTAAAAATTTCCCAGAACATAGATTTGTAGAAGACTCATGCATAACCTTTATCAATAGTTATTGATGTAGGTGATTTAGATGCTTATCATATGGGGAAGGAAGGTATCTTTAGCATTCAAATACAGCCAATGTTTTTAGCATAGAAAAGGCAAAAGTTAGTTCTTTGTGAGCAGGGGTCAATTGCCTGTTTGCTTAAGGGGAAGTATAAGAAAAAACAGGATTTTCAGGAAACACAAATGTTTGCTCCCTTAATCACAAAAGAAGAAATTCCTATAGTAAGTTCCTTCACAAGGTGCAGTCAGCATATTAGGAAGAGAATAAGGGGACAAATCACTCCCAATACCAATCAGCAAGGTAACTTGGGGGTCGGTGCTCAAGCAAAAACAATTGAGTGGGGGTAGATAGCAATCATCATCTGACAGGAGGAAGCCTTGCAAACCTGCCTTAACCTCATAAGGAGTATTCTCGACTAGGGAGTTCAGAATGGCTCCAAACAAGGCTCTGTGCTGACAGCTCAGAGCCTGGAGCCTGCTTTGGATTCTGTGTCTCCCTCTCTCTTGCTCTCTTTCTCTCTTTTCTCTCTCTCAAAAATAAATAAAAGTTAAAAAAAAGAACTACCTCAGAGTCCCCATCCTACCATGAAAAAGAGCATCTTAAGGTAACATTTTTACTTTGAAATTATGAAGATTTCAGGAAAGACTAAGAATAATCTCTTAAAAGGTAATTTGGGGGATGAGTTCCAACAATGGTAAACCAAGGCAATGATACCACATGACAACAAAAAAGCCTATAATGGAGCACAAGGCATGTCAGTAAGCTGATTTTTTTTTTTAATCAAAATTGTCAGATTACCCAAGAGCAGCATTTCTTCCCATTTTACATCATTTTATCCAAATTTAAGTGTTGGCATTCCCCAAGGATCTGTCTTTTTCTCTTTACCTTCACACTCAATACTCTGTCATCACTGGCCATTATCCATCCATGTCCACGGTTTTAATTACTATGTGTCAGTAGCTCCAAAATGCATATACACAGCACAAATCCCTCCTTGGAGTTTGAGAAATGCATACATAAAAGTTTAACTCATCATATTCATTTGTTTTTCAGAGGTACTTGCAGCTCAGCATCTTAAAAAAAATTCATGATATTTCTATCTCAAAGCTGGTTTATATTCTGTGTTCCCTATCTCAGATGATAGCCTCTTCATCCATACATTTAGTCAGGCCAGAAAGCTGGGAGTATTCTCGTCACCTCTCTCCCTCACCGAGCCAGAATTCCGGCATTGCTAAGTACTTTCAATTTTGTCTTGTGAAAATAAAGGAAGCCTAATTTATAACAGAGTTGGAAAGCCCTCAAGGGGGAGCTCTCACAAACTACCGCTTGTAAGAAGCATATCTTGAATTTCCCAGCAGGAAAGAAGCATAATTTATGTACCCTACAAGGAGGAAAGAAGAATTTCTCTTTGCCTAGCAACAGCACAGCCAATGAAAATTCAGTGAAACAGTCCCTCCCAGCTTCCTCTTCCTTTGTTCTTCAGACTTGCTATGGTTCATGGTTCCCTATAGTTTGCTGGTTCCGAATTGCAATTCCTGGGCTATTTCCAGTAATATAAACTCATTTTGAGTAAAATAACTGGTACTTTTGTTTTTTTTAAGTCAACAGCCAAATAAATGTTTCTTAAAACCATATACTTCTCTCCCTCTCCTCTGCCACTATGCTAGTCCATATTATCATTATCTCTCACCTGGGCTCCTTCAGTAGCCTTCCAATAGGTTTTCAGGTATCCATTGTTGTTTTTTTCTGATTCATCCTTCCCAAAGAGCTGGAATGGTCGATTTGAAATACTGATCTGAAATTGTCACTTCACTCCCCCCCCCACCACTCCATCCAATGTGCTTGCACGCACACACACACACACACACACACACCTTAAAAAATCTTTGGTGGAAACTTCTAGGATAAAGACAAAAATCCTTAAACTCTGAGTCTCTGCAATGACCTGATACCTGACTTTTGAAGCTTCATGCTGCCACTAATCAGCCTAACTCTCTCCTCCACACACAATGGATTTCTGTCCATTTCCTAAAAGAAAGATTACCCAGTCTGTCAAAATCTAATTGGATATATATTCCTTTTGCTCAGCTTACTTCCACTTATCTTTTAGATTATGTTTAGATACATCCTCACCCTTCACTACCACCCTGGTTAGATAAAGTCCCTATTATAAAGTCTCTTGGCACTCTGTACTTTTACTTATAGCACAATTATAATGCTTTATACAATTATATGATTATTAAATCAGTGTCAGTCTTCTCTATTCATTGTATTTGTTACAAGGGTAGTGGCTGTTTACAAGGCTCTAACATACTGCCTGGTATTTGTTTTTGTTCAAAATATATTCATTGAGCAAATGATGAGGAATTAGATATAACCCCACTTAAAATCCCTATAGAATCTTAAAAACACAGAACATGATAAAATCATTCTAAAGTTCACTGGAAAAAATATGAAAGAAAAATAGTAAGGAATCCTTCTCAAAACAGAAATGAGCAAAGATGGGTCACTGGCCTTACTAGATAAAATTAGATGAAAAATATAATAAAAAGCTACTGGCCACAGTGAAAGAAGAGTACTCAAAAATGAACCTATATATCTATATTAGAATTTAATGTATAATTAAATTCTCACTTAGTAAATTATATTACGGACACTTGAAAGAAATTTATCATTTTATTTAATTTTTCTTTTATTTTAGGGAGAGAGTTTGGGTGGAGGAGAAGTGGTAGAAGGAAAGAGACAGAGAGAGAGAGAATATTAGAATATTAAGCAGGCGAGAGAGGGGGCAAGACGGCAGAGAAGTAAGGAGCTCCGTACTTGCACTCGCGCCCATGCATCACACGGAAAAGATCTGAAGCCATTGGAAACCTTACAAAACCTGAGAGGTTGGGGGAAAAAAGGATGCAGAATCCACAGAGAAAGCCTTCTAACGTGAGTGCGAACCGGGGAAGATAAAATCGGGCCGGGATCGGAGACTCCAGGGTGGGAGGCGATCCCCCTCTACCCTCTACGGGGAGTGAGAGGGGAAAAGGAGAGAGTCTGAAACAGAAAAACCTCCACTCGGGGGGAAAAACCTCCGCTCGGGGCATAGAAAGACTGTACTTGCCAAATACCTGCACGCCAGGTCCCCTAGCGCCAACTGGTCCCGGGAAGGGGGGGGCCGGGGGGGGTGCTGAGCGCACAGACTGCTTCTTTGTGCTGGCTCCTGGTGGCTGGACTTCAGAGTAGCGGCACGCCTGCCGCCATTGTCCTCCCAGGCGGCTTGGACCCCAGAAAGAGCTGCGCGCGGACACCGGGCGTCTGTGCTCCTGGCTGGCTGGGGCTCTAGAGGGAAGGCAAAGAGCTAAAAACTGGGAAANACCACCAGGGTACCCCAATATACATTTATAATTTTAAAGCATGTTTCCTTCTCTAGTCCTCATACCAAGACATTTTCCAAATGAACTGAATATTTCCATTTGAAAAGAAAAATCTCTAAATATATTAGTATAAAATATTTTGAGCAGTTTAATAATCTTGGAATGGAGTGAAAACAGATATATAAATAATGAAGTGAGCTGTTGGAAGATTAGATACTCAAATACATTTTAAATCTAGATTATAAAACCTTATATGTATGTTAAAACTGGAAAATTTTTGTAATTATATATATGTTTATTTAAAGTTAGAACATTTATTAGAACAATTTATTTTGACAGAGAGAGTGCACAAGCAAAGGAGGGGTAGAGAGACCGGGAATGAGTTAGGAAGAGAGAAAATCTCAGGCAGGCTCCATACAGTCAGGACTGAGCCCAATGCAGGGCTCAGACTCACAAACCATGAGATAATGACCTGAGCCAAAACTGAGTCGATGACCAATGACCTCTGCCACCCAGATGTCCAGAAAATGTTTGTAATCAATATGACAGAAAGGGCTTAATAGGTTTACTTGCAAACAGTTCTTAGGTAGCAGTAAGAAAAAAACAAAAATATGCAAAATCCTATCTAGATAATTCACAGAGGCCATAACAGAAGGGCTAATAAATATGTGGAAGATATTTAATATTATTGGAAACAAAGATGCAACCAAAACAATCAGATATTATATTCTATCAGAATTTGACAAATTTTTAAGTGTCTGTTTGTATTAGGTATAAAAGAAGATGCAGGAAAACATATACACTTGTCTGCTTGTTTTAACTGACTGTGGAAGTCTTTTTCTCAACTTCTTTTATCCAGATTCCTATTAATGTGAAGAGATACTGTGGCCAGATGTGATCTGCAGGGAAGAGAAAGAGCAGGTGTACAATGGGACATTTTCCAGGACCGTCAATTTTACAGGATGACAAGTAACTTAAAACGTCACTTGTAAAAATTACAAGAATAGATATTGAACACAGTGGAACTTAAAATACACACGACAAAATCAATTTTACAATGGTGACTGATTGATTTAGTCTATGTCCTAGGAATCAGTTATGGATGCATGATTTGCATGTGTATTTCACGTAAGGATATTGGCATTATTTATTGGAATGTAAAACAATCATCCAGTCGATGCTACAGGAAGCCACTTCAAGCTTTATATTTACCGTTTAGTGGGTGAAACAGAACAATACACCAACGGAATTGAATAAATATGTGGTGATAGCTGATCTCGATGAAGTATTCACAATGGAGCAACAAAACCGAGCCATCTAAACGAGGCTGGGATTTGGAAAGTAGGGTAAGCAAAGAGGAATCTTGAAGGATAACAACGGTCTTGAGCAAGGGACCAGAAATAAACAACATAGATCAAGGCATGGACTTCTTAAAAGATGGTGTGTGTGGAGCCCCAGTTGAGCTGGCATGGTTGTAAACTGCATGTGAGCAGCTATTGGGAAATAAATAAAAGCAGCAGAAAGAGGTATCCTGAAGAGGCTTGAGTGTCAAGCTAAAGAGATTGAAAATCATCCTGGAGGGGTTTCTTTTAGGAAACTATTTTTGGTTTTCAGCTATGGGCATAACCATACCCTCTAGAGGGCCCTTGGAAATGTGTGAGGATGGTGTTTGTGGTTAACATAAAAATTGGGAAATGTTCTAGGTGTTTTGTGGATAGGTAAAGATGCTGAATATCCTGCATGCAGGCCAAGCTCTGAAAATCTGAACCATCTAAAATGTAAATAGAATGCTTACTGCAAAATACTGAATGAAGTGTTTTAAGCAAGTAAAGCATGCATTGCGATTTGCATATCAGAAACATCACTTTGGCAGCAATACTTAGGGAGAATTTTTTAAATGAGTGAGACTGAAAATAGAGAGTTTAGTTAGAACAATATTGTAGTAAAAGAAACAGGGAATACGTCAAGGTCATTGATGATGGAGAAAGAGGGATGGATTTGGGAGATATTTAAGAAATAGAATCAATAGAATATGATGAAAAAGAAGGGGTGAGGCAACAAGGACTTTCAGATAATTCTCAAGTTTCTGAGCTGGGTAACTGGATGGAAGACAGTGGCATTTACTAAGGTGGGGAGTAGTTAAGGGGACAGGCCAAGGACATGTGCAATGTGCCTGTGGAGCATCTATCTGGACATAGGTTGGTATTAGACTTAAAAATATTCGAGCCATGCCAGCAAGGAGCTGTTAGAGGCTGGCTCACTCCAGAAGGAATTAAAAGGAGAGCAGTGAGCTAGGACAGTACACCAGAAACACTGATGTTTAAGGGGGTGAAAAAGAGAAAGACAAAAGTTATATTCCTTACAAGGAGTATTAGTTTTCAGTTATAGCATCCTGAACCTTAGTTGTTAAAGGTAACCACAAGCTTTGGAAAAGAGAGCTTGAAACCACCTCTGATGCTGTAATGTAGTTCTTGTTCTCATTTTTATATTTTCATGACTAAAATCATGAAGACACAATAGAAGAAAATATGAAGATAAAAATTCTGGTTGAAAATCAGTCTAGGCAAAGACACCAATGAGGATATTATAATATGAATCCCTAAAGATGAAATTCAGCATAATTCTATATAATTTTTTAGAAAATTTTCAGCGTTTTATTTTATTTTTTGAGAGACAAAGTGCTAACAGGGGAGAGGCAGGAAGAGATGGAGACACAGAGTCCAAAGCAGACTCCAGGCTCTGAGTTGCCAGCACAGAGACCAAGGCGGGGCTCAAACCCACAAACTATGAGATCATGAGCTGAGCTGAAGTCAGATGCTCAACCGACTGAGCCACATAGGTGCCCCAATAAATCTATATAATTTATGCTTATAATTCTTTGCTGAATTTTATTTTGATGCTACCAAGACACATTTCAAATGACATTTAATCCACATTAATGCCTTACCACATGACTATCTTACAAGTTAAAAAACCAAAACCCAAATTCCATTTCTTTTTCTAAAAGAATATGATTTACCACCATTCAAGGAGTGCATACCGAAAGCCTATACACATAAGCAATTATGGTTAAATGACACAGGTATTATAAGAGATTGGTCTGCACATATGAGAAATTAAAAATTTGGATTCAATGGTAATAAACAGAGGAAGGTAGCACAGCAATGTCCATGTGAACAATTTTCCCAACAGTTGAAACTGTTCTAAGATCATACAATGGAAGGCAACTGGATATACAGAATGATAACAATTATTAGTCATTTCAATGAGAAAAAGGTAACAGAAATGGGAGACATCTGTAATGGAAATGTAGGCCTCAAAGATTCAGATAGGAAGGTGCACTGAAGTCCTCGCTCCTCTCTGGGACATCTGACATGTTTCACTACATACTGCTGTGCTCTGTGGGTTACGGAGCCTAATTCCTTCAAATCTGTGCTCTTGCTGCCTCCACAGAGAACAGTCCCCAGGTGGTTTAAATGCAAGACAAAATTTGAAAATCAGGCCCAAATCATTTTTATCAATAGTGCTAACAATACCTGCCTTCTGTTCAGTTTCTTCTCTGTGGGCAGAGCCCTTGAACTCATCACCATCTTAACCCTCAAAAATTAAATCCTCCTTCTCTTCAACCATTAAGAGCTACAGGATGCCAAATGAGACTCTTGCTGATGCTATCCCCACAGCCTCCCTCCCACCCCGTATACACCAAGCTGACCTTTTCCCCTTTCCTTTGGAAGTTTTGCTCCCTAATGATTCCATCTGGAGCCAGATGATTTCATCGACCATCTGTAGAAGGATAATTTCCAAGTCTACTTAGCCGCCCCTGACCTAGTATTCTCCAATCAGTCACACATTTTATCGTGTTCAACCACTCTTCCAGATGAATCACTGTTATGTTGAACTGCCACGTAGAAAGTTGTGTAACTTTCCACTTAGCCCTCCCTTATTAAACAGAAACATCGCATGCATGACTTTTGATGTCCCCCTTTTGCTGACCCCGTTTTCCCCTCTTAACCTAATTTTCCCATCAAGTATGTCTACACTCTGTGACTCCTTAGTCTAGTCTCTGAAAAAAAAATACCCTGAATTCTTGTGGAGTTTTTAAAAGTCTTACCCACTTCTTCCCTAAAATGGTGATTCATTATTCTTATATCTCTTTTTTGCCTGTAAATCTGATCCTGTCCCCCCACAGCTCCCTCAGTCTTGTACTCTCTTCAGGCAATCGTCTTCCAGTAATTAAAACCTTTACATGGCTCTACATTGAGAATCAGATAAAAAGCAAATACAAAAACAAAAAAACTGCCACCTTATTATTCTAAGTTCTTTATTCCAGACTATAGTTCCAGCCTTATCTTATTACAACACCACAAGAAACCCATGCTCCATCTGAAACTAGGTGAATTTAAACAGTATACCCCATAACTCTGCATCTCTTTCTTTACAGTATTCTCTGTGAACTTCTTTTCTTTCTCTCCCTGAAAACATTGTGTTATTTGAAATCTGCCTCAAAGGCCACCCTCTGTATATAGCCTTTCATGAGCTCCTCTAAGTGGACATGATTGTTCTGTCATTGTGCCTTTCTAATACCTTATGTCTCTCTAACACAACTTATGATATTGAGTCTTGTGACCTGTTATTTTCTAACTTTCATGGTGTCTTATTCTCCTTGAATCTTCTTGAGCATTTAGTTCCAGGCCTTCCATTTAATAATTTCTCAATATGTTGTTGAATTGAATTGAATGTATTTAGGTAGTCTGGATTCTTCACTATTCCATGGGCATAGAATAATTGTTCCTGTCTCTATTTTCCTTCTTTTGTTTCTTAGTCTGAAATGGCTTCCTTTTTCTCCACCATTTGCTCAAATTATACTCCTTCTTTATTGCACAACTCAAGATTTTCTTCTTGAAGACTGTACTGACAATATATTTATCACTGATCACTTTTTTTCTCATTAGTATCTGTATCTCCTTACTTGAGCCTGCACAATTTGGCACTTAACTGTTCACCAGCATGAAGGCTTTTGTATTATTCCATACAGATTCAACTATCAATTCTAGACAACATGTTCCTAAGGAGGAGCAATTATATGTTATATTCCCCTATAGTGTTTAGCAGAATGCTGAGCATAGAGTAGGAGCTGATTGTAGATAATATGTTGCTCCACTTATTTTCTCTTCAAAGCCAAAGCATCGACATCTGTTACTGAGAATTCACAACTATTCCCCTCATTGAGAATTGCCTTTAGTCACCAAGACTGCCTTACTGAAGGTAAATTCCATTCCTTCCAGGTTCTGTCAATGACTAAGTCAAGGATGCACAGACTCATCCGTCTTACTGTGAACTCTGAAAGGACATCTCAGTTCCAGAACTTATCGTAGGACTGTCTGAAACAGTGTCAGTTGCACGTGGGTCAGCTTCTTCTGTCCTAACCTGCTTTTCTGTATCTCCTGAAATGATTCCTTAATAAATCTGCTCACATTTTGCCACTTTAGAGTCTGTTTCCAGAGAACTCAATCTAAGACAGCTTAGATCTTTTTTTTTTTGGGGGGGGGTGTTTTTTTCCTCCTCCTATTTAATTATGAAGCATCTCATTTTCAACATTTTCAACAGCAACAAGCAGATCGCTGTTTTCACCACATCATTAAACTGATGTGAAATGTAGTAATTGCCATTTATAAAATTTATAGACCACAAAGGATAGTCTGACTTTTGTTAATAAGAATCATATCAGATATTATTAAAAGATGCCAAGTAATTCTGTGCATTTTACTAAAACATTAGTAGTTTTAAAGGGAAATGTGTTTTTAGAGCAATGTTTAAAGAGGTGAGGAGAAAAAGGAGAAGCAAAATTATCATCAAAGAAGAATTTGTTTAAAAAATTTTGGCCATGGATGATATATATTTTTTCTTTATGATACAAACTCAACAAGTGATTTTTTTGTAAGGGCTGTGAAAACCGTAGTGTGGCAGACTGGGGAACACAAAAATTTGGCGAGAGCTTTTGTCTATGCTCTGTCATATAGAATGTTTCATTAATATTATATCAAACTCACTTAGTGAGTTATGACTCAATGGAGAATTATGTCTGAACGGAAAACATTTTTCACAGTTTATGACTCACTTTTAAAAATAAGCACATTCCTCTAAGATAGAACCCAGACAAGTAAAATTTTAACATAAACTAGATAAAAGTAAAGACATTTTTGGTGTGATTTCTAACTTTGAAGCCATTACTTATTAAAAATAATTTCCTCTGTGTTTTTCCTAATTACTCCCCAAATCAAAAAATATTTTTATATAAAGTGGTATCCTGTTGAATGAAATAAGTGGCCTACAAAATTGCCTCTGTGGTATTGTCACAGTTATGTTAGAATATACATGGAATACTTTAAGGGAATATCCACTGATGTGGGACAAGAGTAATCAATTTTCCTTCTTATTTGACTGCATTTTCCAAATATGTTACAATGACTATAAATTTCATTCTCAAGACTTACAAAATGAATTTTACTTCATATGATGAAGTTATTGTTAAATGCCACTTAAAGGTAAAGAGAGCTGTCTTCAATCCTCCAACAAGTAAGAGATAATAAAGTGATAATAAGGTTTTAAAGTGATAACATGATTGGGGAATTGCATCACATCACTGTAATCTATAAGACACAGGAAAGCTGATATAACCTCACTTGATTTCACTTTTAAAAATCTGTGATTAGTGAGTTTGGAATATATCAGTTCTAAGCTCACTCATCCTCATAGTATGGTATGATTTTAAAATTGAAACCACAAACTTTTTTTCAACTTGCTGACTAGGTCACTGTACTTTCCTGGTTTACTTTCATTACTTCTTCATCTTCTTTGCTCTTCATTTCCTCTTCATTTCTCCAGCCTGTAAATATTGGAATACCCCAGTTCAGTTTTTATTCACTTTGTCTTATCTTTCTATACTCAATTATTTGATGGGGCGCCTGGGTGGCTTAGTCGGTTAAGCGTCCAACTTTGGCTTAGGTCATGATCTCGTGGTTTGTGGGTTCGAGCCCCTCATCAGGCTCTGTGCTGACAGCCAGCTCAGAGCCTGGAGCCTGTTTCAGTCTGTGACTCCCTCTCTCTCTGACCCTCCCCTGCTCACACTGTCTCTCTCTCTCTCTCCTAGAAATAAATTTAAAAAAAATTTTTTTAATTTAAAAAATATACTCAATTACTTGATGATCACATCTGTGTCCATGAATGTAAAGGCCATACATATGCTGAAACTCCTAAGTGTGTTTCTCTATGCTGGACCTCCCCTCTGACCTCCAAATTTGTCTAACCATCAACTCAGCAAGTCTATTTAGATAACTGATAGGCATTCAAAATATAACCTACCCAGCCTAGAATCTTGAACCCCTCAAATCATTAACCTTGGCAGCATCCTCTACCTCAGCTATTGGCAACTCTCTTCTTCCAGTTACTCAGGCCAAAAGCTTTGGATTCATGCTTGACATCTCCTTTCTTCTTAGATCACAAAACCAAGTTATTAACTATTCCTGTTGCCTTCATATTCAGCATATATCTAGAACCCAACTACTTTTCGTCAGTTCCACTGTTTCCATCCTGGTGGAAGCTACCATGATCCTTGGCCCAGATTATTGTGATGTACTCCTTATCATTCTCTTTGATTCTGCTCCAACACACTATTATCTCAAAAGAGCAACTACAGCAACACTCTAAAACTGTAAGTCAGATCATGCTGTCCATTTACTCAATGACTTCTTATCTTACAGAGGGCAAAGGCCAAGATCCTTGCAGTGGCTGAATAAAAGTAGGTGGCCATATAATATAATCAAATCAGAATACTTACAAGAGTTCTAAGATGCTGAATGTCACGAGACATCAAGAAAATGCTCACAGACAGTGCTTTCTGAGGAAAAGCTGGGCCTATGGTCATCCTTCCTCTAAGACTCCATACTATCTGTCTCCTGTCTATTTCTTTGGTCTTTTCTCATATTACTCTCCCACATGCTAACTGCTCCAACTATGCTCCCTTTCCTGTCCCTCGAACACATCGAGAACATCCTACTCTCAAGACCTTTGCAATTGCTATTCCCTCTCTCTGAAGTGATCTTCTTCAAGGTATCCATCTTGCTTGCTCCATGAAAGATATTTGGAAATTTTAGTGGGGATTTCATTTAGGCCATTGAATACATGGCTCATTTGTTCTACTAACTGCAGATGTAAATTTGTGAGTTATCTTCAGTGAAAGTGCTGACTAAAGTTTTGGGCATAGATAAGATTGTGCAGGGGAGACATTAGAGAGAATAATGGCACTCTAATGACTGATGAGACAAAGATAATGGAGATGGAGAAGGAATTTCCCCCAAGACCTGCATTTACCCTTTCTCCAGTGCACCACTAGCACGGTAACTTTTAGGCTGTGGTCATGACTTGTAGTATTAGATTGCTTGGGTTAAAATCTTAACTCCAGACCTTAACCTCTAACTAGCTAAGTGACAGTTAGCAATTTGCCTAATTTTTCATGATTTTTTACTTTAAAAAAATAAAATAAAATGAAGATAATAGTACTCATCGGATTGGAGTGAATTGTACATTAATTAATAAATTTAAAGTGACTAGAACAATGCTTAGCCATATTCATGATGCTTGGCTCAGTAGTTATGTTGTTATCGTAGGAGACGTCCTCCAAAGCTCTGAACTTCTATTTAATTCAGGGCGCTGGCTCTATGAATTGTCTCATAGTCTGGAAACTGGGTGGAAAGTCATGTCTTGCATGATTGTTCACCCAAGCTCTCTTTCTATGCGCAATGGAATTTTCTGTTATAATTGTTTAGAAAAAACTATGTCCAACTCTCACAGTCAGCCCATCAAATAGGATCCAAATAATAGGACCTTTATCAATTACCCACCACCAAAGATATTATATTATGCAGGGTTTTTTTTTTTTTTTTTTTTTATCATTTTAGCCCTATTGTCTCTTAACAACTTTGAACTGTTATTCTCACTTTGTTTCTGGTGACCTGGTGATCTAGAGATGCACTTCGGCCTCTGCTCACTCCTGTCATCTTCTTTGAACCAAGGAGTTTATTTCAGCTGGTCTTTTTTCCACTTCCATCTCCAGACTAAAAACACACTTATGCGGAGGTTTTCCAAAGCACTGGCAACACTTCACTCTGTATCTCTTGAGCCCTTGATGGTCCATCCTGAGAATATGGTTAGAAAGTATGTCATGTCTCACATAGGTAAGCCATTCCAACATTTCTATCTTAAGTTATTTAATTCTCCAGCTGGAAGGAATTTTGTGATGTCTCAAATCATTTTGTTCAATTTGGGCTGTCTTAGAGGGCCGGTTCAGTCAATCAACCATGTTAATAATTATAACCTAGGTTTTTCTGTTAACTTTCACATATTGGTACATTTTGTCTGATCTGAATTGCACAATTCTTCTTTGTCTAGTACCTCAAAACCCACTTCCACACATATTATCCAGATTTAGAACATATTGTTTATTTTTTTCTTTCTTTTTATTCTTAAGTCTCCTCCTGCGATTGACTTTTTAATTGTTACATTTGTCCTTCAATGTGTTCTGACTCTACTTATAAATCTGGAGACAATAAGCAGTGGTGGGAGCAAAACATGAGGAGAATCGTTCTGTTTTAGACATATTTTCATTTCAAGAAAGGCAGAGATATTACCAGGAAGGAAATAAAGGGTATTATTTTACATAGCTAGAGTAATTTAATGTGAAATAGGAATATTTGAAGAGGATTCTTTCAAAAATCTCATGCAGACTTGTGGGTCCTATTATTTCCTACTTACATTTTGTTATACAAGGAATTTGAAAGCCCATTTAGATTTATGTTGGATTTTGCTGATCTGCAAAATTAAGGTTTATATTTGCTTTTTGGTTATCTCAAACATGTGCAAATACATGTGTTTTAAAATGTGTTTTTTTATATTTATATATTTATTTTTATTTTATTTTAGCACACTTAGAGAAAGGCCATAACTTTCTTCCTGCACCTTGAGTCAAGAAGTTAGGGATATGAACTTGTCATTCTCTTCCTGTGCATCACCAATGAAGCAGACACACTCACATGCAGTCCTGCAATTTCTCATGAAATTTAAATATCCTGCTGTGTAGCAGATGTCACTCATCCTCTTCAGCCTTAGCTTCAAAGTGCAAATCATCCTGGGTGATCACAGATGTGAGTCTTATCTCCATAGGCTGCCAAATTCTCATTTCTGCATACAAATTATATTTTCGTATATTTACCCCTAACCAGCATAAACATTTGATACCAGAGTTTTTCCATTTTCCTGATTATCTGTTAACTGCCATCACTGATATTACCAATTGCTGGTCTAGTTGGGGTTCTTTTTTACAAACAACCTAAATCAACTTAGGCTGTTTTAAGTAGAAATGTAACATATAGATTTTGTCTAATGTTCCAGGAAATTCAGAGAAAGTTATAGAACCCAGGCTCATAAATAAGCAGAAATGAAGAGAATGCTGACATTCAGAGCCATATTCAAAATCATACCCCAAAAGCAGTTTGGTGAAACCTTCCTAGCACTGAACATTAGATGCTATTTTGGGCATAAGGCTGCAGATAGAATTAAGATTGCTAATCAACTGACCTTGAGATGGGGAGATTATCAGAAATTGTCAAAGTTCCACGCAATGTAATTATAAGAATTCTGATAGGGGCACCTGGGTGGCTCGGTCGGTTAAGTGTCCGACTTCGGCTCAGGTCATGATCTCACAGTTCGTGGGTTTGAGCCCCGCATCGGGCTCTATGCTGGCAACTAGCTCAAAGCCTGGAGCCTGCTTTGGATTCTGTGTCTCCCTCTCTCTGTGACCCTCCCCTGCTCACGCTGTCTCTCTCTAGCTCTCTCTCAGAAATTTAAAAAAAAAAAGAATTCTTATAAATAAAAGAGAGAGGAGAGTCAATGTCAGAGTGATGCAATGTGAGGAAGATTTAGCCAAATATTTCTGGCTTTGAAGATGCCTAAATTTAAAACTTCACATCATTTAATTAAAATGTGTAATGCAAAGTGGCTTTTTCTCTGTCTCTCTGTCTCTGTCTCTCTCTTTTCTCTACATGAGAAAGAGATATATACACACATATATGTATCAGCACAGTTTGTGGGTTTGAGCCCCATGTTGGGCCTCTCACTGACAGTGCAGAGCTTGCTTGGGATTCTGTCTCCCTTTTTCTCTGTCCCTCCCCTGCTCTCTCTCAAAATAAATAAATAAATAAACATAAACATTAAAAAAAAAATTTTAGGGCCCCCGGTGGCTCTGTCAGTCAAGTGTCTGACTTCAGCTCAGGTCATGATCTCACAGTTCGTGGGTTCTAGCCCCGCGTTGGACTCTGTGCTGACAGCTTGGAGCCTGGGGTCTACCTCCAATTCTGTGTCTCCCCTCTCTCTTTCTGATCCTCCCCAGCTCATGCTCTCTCTCTCTCTCGAAAATAAATAAACATTGAAAAATTTAAAAACATTTTTTAAATAAATAAATCACATAGAGTAAGCAAACTTCAAACTATAAAGTCAAATGTGCAAGACTATACTTATAATAACTAAAAGAATTTGATGGTAGACAAGGGCCTGACTCAAGAGGGCAATGAGGCAGTGTGCAGTGGTGATAGAAAAGCCTCAACTTGCAATTATTCTTAATACTAATGTTTGTTTTCCCAGATCCTACTTACTTCCAGCAAATTACCAGCATCCTCTTCCTTGATTACTCCCACTTTGGAGACCACCGAATTTACAATGTTATTATTTCCAGGGATTGACTCAAATAGAATGTCCTCAGTTTTCAGTATGCCCCAGAGTTTCACTAAATCTGATGTAAAAATATGCGAGATTCCCCACTGAGCATTATCTCTCTTCTGCTCAGAGATTATTATCTCATATTCCTGAGGTCGTTGCATTATTAAGCTAGAGAGTTAGAATTCAACATGCTTTTTTCAAGTATGCTTGAAGAATTCAATATGCTCCAGGGTTCTTGAGTGTACACATCCATTTCTTATAGCTATGAAAAGTGACAAAAACCAGGAGTGTTTTATTATGATATTTTATTATGGGTGTCTGTAAGAAAAAAAGATCAACAACCACATACAAGCTTACAAAGTTAAATTTCAACACATTCTCTGTGTTACTGTGACAACAGCAGCCCCATTTGTTTCTTGTTGTTGTTGACTTTTACAGGATCAAGGGACAGAGTCCTCTGAAGTGACACGCCAATAAATCATTTTGACAGGAGACAGGTACAGATGGTGTGCATTTACGTTTTGAAGGCAAGGCAACAATTCTGACCTAGGGTTTTTAAAGTGAAAGTACATTAGCACCATATATGTGTCTTTAAAGCCTTCCCAAATATCGGTAATCTTGATCATTTGAGCAATGACAAGAAAAGAGAAAAGCACCTTTAAAAGCAGTAGATAGCCAAGATTCAAATAATTGTGGATTTTAAAATATTTCCTTAAATTCTTGTACTATACTGTTTTTTTTTACCAATGTTTTGGGAAGTGAATGAGTGAAATTCATAAGTTTTGCTAGTTTATATAATTTTTCTCATCTTCTTGGACTTCTATAGTTCAACTGTATTTCTGACCAGGTTGAGGTAGTTGAAACAGGGAGGTCTTTCCTAATTTCATGTTTGACTATTTCAGAAAGAAAGGTTATCTTTTAATGGTAAGCCTAGTCATTGCTCTGCAAATGGGCTAGGATTCAAAGAATATAACACAGTGTTATTTTAAGAGTGTTGAAGTTTATTTATTATAGCACCATTGAGACATTTTGAAATTGGAATTGGTAAAAAAATAGAACAAAAAGTATTTGAACTGTATTTGGTGTAAGAGCAAAAAAAAGTATCCTTTTTTGCCAAATTATACTTTTTCCAAAACTTTTGGAAATAAATAACTGGAATTGAGTTGGTCACTTGTACTGGTTGACAAGGTTAGAACGAGAGGAACACATATGGAGTGTGAAATTTTTTGCTGGGGTTTCAGATAGAGTTTGGTTTATAAAAAGCAAACGGGGCCAATGTCCACACCAAATTCTTGATCAGGACCACCAATATCATAGGGCGCAATATCTACAATAGGTAATCTCACAGCCTTGCGTGTTCGGTATTCGAAGACCGTCTTGCCCCATTCCCCAGTGTGTTTCTGTAAAAAAAAGCAAAACAATGTAAGTGATCATGACATTACAATTATTTAAAACTTCCTCCGACTGACCAAGTTGCAAAAAAATAGTTTGCTCTAAGGGAATTGCCAACTTGCCACGTTATCTTCCATGCATCTGTTCCATTTTAAAGCTATAATCGTCCCAGATAATAAGCCATATTGTTCAACAAAACCTTACAGAGCTTCAAAGTAAACCCAGCAGAGGGATCACTATTAGGCCAGCGCATTCTCAGGAGGCCTGGTTCTGTCTGGTCACTGCTGCTGGGTATATGGTAGGTTCACTAAGAAGTGAATAGATCTCTCATAATGGAATTTGTGGTATTAGAAGTATTTTCTCCCTTTGGTTGTAAGTGATAATAACAAAGAACAGATATAAAGTTAACCTTGAAAATTGAAAAGAAAGTAGAGATTTTAGATTTGAGTCCATATGATGGCTATTATGCAGAATGTATAGTAACCACCCAGATTATCTGATAAAGTTTATATTATGGATTTAAATTTTAATTGCTTTCATTTCAACTGGTTTCACCTGGAAGTTGAGAAGATAGATTTTTTGCAACGAATCAGTAGATTCTATGTAACTCGCACCAAATGCCATCTTTTGTTCACCCTCATTATTTTCCTTTCTGCTTTTCAAAATAACACAATTAAACTAGAAATGCTGAGATCATTGTGACCCTTGCTTTTAAAAATGTTATTACTTACAGTGCAACCGTCCTCCAGAACTGTGTATGTGAATTTGCTATTCCCTTCAGCCTTGAATTCACCTTCATTTGACCCCATCAGCCTCAGGGCTTTCTTTACATTTCCACTGGCCTGATCCATGTATGCAATGCTATTCTTGCAGTGATACGTGATGTTCTGGGAGGCCCGACTGGAGAGAAGTCGGAGGAATGCCAGCTGGACATCGAGGACATCTTCAGGAAGTTCGGGGTTGCCATAGCTAAACTGTGGAAGGGAACAAACAGGACTGCTTGAATGTCTTAGTTGCAACCATATGTCCTACAGGATTCATGCAGTATAGTATGGTCATTATAATGTAGGTTATTCGTATATTTCATACATGAATAGTCTATATAATTAATATATATACGTTTTTATTACACGTATAACATGAAGTGCGTAGAGTAAAAAAAAGGTATTAAGAATTGAAGGAGAGGTGGTTGCATAGAAGAATAATTCAATCTAACCTGGCTTTGGGAGAGAAGTTATAAGTTATAAAATTAGTCACCTGAATACATAAAATCATTTGGGCTCTTCTACTTATTAACTAACTTGTTTGTGATAAAAAATTGGGTGGAAACAAGAAAAGCCAGGTAAATAGGAATGATTTAGTTTAAAAAAAATATGTCCTTTATACCTGAAAACCACCATCCATGGATTCTCCAAACCAAACATATTTCTTCTCGGCACCAGAATCTATCCACCAGTTCTTACGTGGAATACTCAGAGGACTGGCATTTATGCATGTTTCCCCAGTTTCCATATTACAGAATACTTTAATAGCATCCAACTTGCAGCCTTGGTTAGGATCAACCCAGTATTCTCCTGAAGAGTCACACACACAAAAAAGAATGGGAATTGGTTATAAAATCCAGTAATTAAGTTTGGGCCAGAATGATGTTGTTTGTTTACCTGGTAAAGTATACAAAATGCCACTTGCTAATGCGTTTGTATTTTATAATACAATATAATACAGAAACTTTTAGATTGAAATTCTTGAGGTAAAAAGGGTTAGTTTGTTAATTAGAAAGCATGGGAGTAAAATATAGCTTCCTGATATTGAACAATAATGACATACTAAGCCAAGGCATTTTGATTGGTATTTTGTATTTATTGAAATCTCTCTCTCTTTTTTTAAGATAATTATCTATTTAATGTGGATTTACTAAATAACGTATGTTTTTTGTCTAATTTAGAGCTATGCCAGTTGGTTTAACTCAAAGTCCCTGTGACTGATGATTAGTCTCTATTTTAAGTAATTTTCAGAAATGACTCCTAACAAAGGCAATGTTGCATTGCCAAGATACTTGAAAGCCTGAAATAATCTTTGCCTTTCAGAAAGAATTAACCCAATATATGCAAAACCTTACAATATTACAGTACTGGATTTTATTTTATATAAATTTGGGATTTTTCATTTAATTGTTTCTTAATATGAAAAATCTAATAATTAGACTTATTTAAAAATTAATTGCATTAAATAAATATTGCAAGAGTTAAACTGCAGATGATGTCTGTTATCAGATTATATAAATTTTATCCTGTAAACACCGTGATATATGTTGCTTTATCACTCAAAAGAACTTTGGAAAGATATGCAGAAACATACCAAACTATGATTTATATTAAAATTTCCACAAAATCCTGTCTTAAAATTTTCCTACATTTGGAATATTTTCAAGGCGTCTATGCTACAGCTAAGGTACACCTACAGTTTATATTTTCTTAAAGTATCAAGCAGTTTCAATTCAACTAGCGTTCTTTAAGTACTGTTTTGGCTATAAAAGTTTTTCTATTCTCAGTGAAGGTTTTTTCTTCCCCAAATTCTAATATAAGCAGCTTTCTCTGGGGTCCTGTTGCCATGAGTGCGAAAGACTCCCCAACATACCACTCTGGAGTTCAGGATGGCAGAACTTCAGGTCTCTGCAGTTCCGAGCGGGGTGTTTCCGGGACCCATCAGGACTAATGAGGCTTTCTATCTGTCCATTGACTGATTTGAGTGAGGTCATAATCTCCTCAGTGTTGATTTTGAAATCCATTGGTTCATCTCCATAATATGGGGCAAATCCACCAGCTTTTTCAGCTCCAAGACCAGCAAAGGCAGCGCCGCCAGCACCACCACAGCATGGACCAGGGGCACCAGGGGGTCCGGGAGGACCCGGTTGTCCTGGGTGGCCTGGGGAGCCCTAGGATGGGTAAGAACAGGCATCAGTGAGGTGTACTTGGTCTTTGCGGAAAGAATATGTTGCTAGGCTAATAAAATGCATTAAAAATAGTCATGTTATGTCATCAAATTACATTAAGAAAGATTTATTTGAGTTGTTTCATAATCAAATGATAACCAACTTATAATAAATTCGTTACCATAAAATGTATTGTGCTCCCCTGTATATGAATCAGTAGAGTTAGAGCACAAACTTTACTCTGTCACGTTTCCTTCTGAATAAATGATGTAAACAATTCTAATTCTTTTGTGACAGAGGGAATGTGATCAGAAACCTAGATCCTGACCCCAGAATTGCCATTAACTTTGTGTCTTTGGGTGATCACTTAATTGCATTTCAATTATCAATTTCAATTATGTGTAACTTGGGGCGGATAATAATTTCATTCCATTCATGCCAAAGACATGGGAGAGGAAGGTAGTAGGAGTGATGGTATCAGTAACGAAACAGGAGTCACGGAAGCCATTTGAGCCATTTGAGAAATGAGATGCACCACGTGCTTGCAAATTATAAGGATTATCATAAGTGTGAGATCTCTAGTGTGAGATCAACGCTGTTGGCAGAGTTCATTTGGTTAATTGGGCTCTTGCCTTTATTCTGATATAACTGCTCTCTGATCCAACTGTTAAAAGGTTTTTTCTCTTGTGGTTATAGTGTGCCGGAGAAAGTCTTAACGGGGTAGAGAACGTCTTAAAGTCATTGTTCATTTTCTAAATTAAGTTGGATGCTTACGTTGTGTTTAACTCACTATCTCAGTTTTAAAATCTTGCAAAGTGTTTCTGAAAATGTGAAGACTTGTAGCGGATTAAATACACATATTTGCAAGTGATGTCTTACCTCGGATCCTCTTTCACCTCTGTTACCTCGAGGCCCTGGGGGTCCAATGGGACCTGGATGTCCACTCGTTCCATCTTTGCCGGGGGGCCCGCTGGGTCCAACAGGTCCCTAAAAGTGTCATGATATCACAATGCTAGAGTATCTTTCTCCCGCGCTAACATTTTAAAAACACCGATCTTCCCATATCGTTCTGTGGCACTTACTCTGGGGCCCGCGGGTCCTGGACTACCAACTGCACCTTGGTGACCAGCAGGACCCTGCAAGGAAGAGAAGTGTGAATATGAATGAAGACTTTTGAAGGGTTTATGAAACTGTACATTCAAGATCAAATCAAGAAACATGGGGATCGTTATGGAGTATGATTTCCCCCTCCCTTAATCTCCCCATTGTCTCATGCCAACTACTATTTCAAATAAGCCCTTGAATCCCTTTCTCACCTCTGTTAGCATATTCTTTTAAAGAGGAGCATTTTTCTTTGGCCTCTATGATTTGCCTATCTCCTCAGTTAACACACACCGAAGGGAATTTTCTAACAAAAGGGATGTACTTACTGGTGCACCTGGGGCGCCTGGATTACCAGGGAATCCTCGATGTCCTTTGATGCCAGTAGAACCACGTTCACCTGTTTCACCTTTGTCACCACGTGGGCCTTGGGGACCCTTTACAAACACATTTCAAGGTAAGGTCTTAAACACACATATGTATTGGCAAAACAGAACCGTTTATAGCAATTAAGTCCATTTGATGACATTCTGTTAGCTACAAATCCCATCGACACTGCATACATGCAACACTAAAGATTGTTCTTGTCATTATGGTTTTTGGACGGATCATGGCATAAAACCCCAGTGTCTGATACATAAGCCCTTGGCCGCAAGAAACTTCTAGATCCTGAACTGCTTTCTGCATCATCAAAGGAAAGTTAAAATTCTGTTCCATAGACGTGTCTTTTGTCATCTCCTTTTCCCGAACAGGCCAGTCAATAGAACATGTCTTATACCGTGGAATGAGTTAAAACAAAAACAAAAACAAAAACAACTCACAGGAGCACCTCGGGAGCCAGCAGGACCTGGAGCCCCAGCAGGACCAGCAGGGCCCTGAAATAAAAACAAACAACAGGGAGTTGTTTACTGATTGATCTGGTTTGTTTTCTTTAAGAGTGAATCATTTCATGGTGATGGAAGAATGCGATGCACACTAGCATTGAAAGTTAGTGCTATTTTCTCCTTCAAAGAGCGTCCCCTGTGCACATCCTTACCAAGAGATCTAAACAGGAAAGCCAAGCAGGCTTGTTAGTTCAGCCTTGTATGAACCCAGTGAATATACAATTGGTCTGGTTAATGCTGCTTTGAATTTACTAATGAATTCCTCACTGATTCCTGCCAGAAACTTATCAGACCCCCTATTACCACAGTTACCTAAGGAAAGACTAGCATAAAAACTAAAACAAATGATAGTAGATCATTTGGTTGGCAGATCTGGAGGAAAAGAGGTAAACAAAGAAAGAGAGTGCTCATTAGGACTCACGGTTTCTCCTCTGTCACCGCTCTTCCCAGCTGGACCGACGGGACCAGGTGGGCCTGGATGACCAGGGGCACCGGGAGCACCAGGAGAGCCGTTTTCTCCACGGTCGCCCTGAGGACACATTCACAGATCCAAAATAAATATGATCAATAGTTACTGTTTTTAGTGCACAGACCTGGATTATGGGTTTATTATACCTTGCCACCAGGAGCTCCATCTCGGCCTGGCAGACCATCTGATCCTGGGTTTCCCTGGTTAAAAAAAAAAAAAGGAGAAAAGAAATCAAACTCTTTGGAACCATTCAAATACTATCCAAGCCATGTATTCTCAATGGTAGCAATAGCATCCAAAGAGCATAAAAACTGGTTCTCAGCGGGGCACCTGGGTGGCTCAGTGGGTTAAGTGGCCCATTTCGGCTCAGGTCATGATCTCAAGGTCCATGAGTTCGAGCCCCACATCAGGTTCTGTGCTGACAGTTCGAGCCCCACATCTCAGAAACTGCTTGAGATTCCGTGTTTCCCTCTCTCTCTCTGCCTCTCCCTCACTCTCTCTGTCTCTGAAAACTGAATAAGTGTTAAAATAAAAAACAAACGAACACCTGGGTCTTAGGACTGAAAAATCTTAGATATTACAATGGCTATGACCCTTCAAAGGGTCACAATATATAAATAGATAAGCAGTATGCCTATAGCACTAAAATTTCACAGATGAGAGGGGGAGAGTGATTAGGGGGAAAAAATGTTTAAAAGGAATTCCTAGGAAAGAAATAATAGAGAAAAGCTTGAAAAACGGGTGCACCTGGGTGGCTCAGTTGGTTAGGTATCTGACTCTTGATTTCAACTCAGGTCATGATCCCATGGTTTGTGAGTTCGAGCCCTACATCAGGCTCTGTGCTGACATGTGCAGAGCTTGCTTGGAATTCTCTCTATCACCTTCTCTCTCTGTCTTTCCACCTTGACATTCTCTCTCCTCTCTCTCTCTCTTTCTCTGTATCTCTCTCAAAATAAGTAAATAAATAATTTCTTTTAAAAGCTTGGGAAATAGTAATTTAAGCTGATAGTGGAAATCCACAATTTAAGAAAAACCTTAATCATGGATAACACACAGCACATTTTCACACAGGAGGGATGCTATAAATTGGGGTGTTCCCATCCCCAACTTGTTTCTTTATTTAGATAGCATTCATATGCTTCTCCACTAATGGTCATTCATCAGGTAAATATTAATGAACTTGAACATTTAAGATTATTCTACATTGTAATAGAAAGGATATATGTTATTAAGGCAAGAAGGGGAACTCTGGCATTTGGCAATATTTACACTCTTAGACATCAAGGCACAGTTTAACCCTTGCTTAAATAAACTACCAAATACTACCTGGATAATAGGATATTTCCTAAGAGCTAGTACTTACATCCCTTCCAGGTTCACCAGCTGCACCAGCTAGACCAGGAAGACCCTGGGGTCCAGGAGGACCACGTTCTCCATTGTGACCGCTAGGTCCTGGTTTCCCACTTTCACCCTGTGCACAAAGAAATCAAAGACATTTTATTTTCCTAGTTTATTTTAAGCAATCAATTAACGTAACGTTATGAGATGTCCTTATTTTTTAAGGAAAACCTTTGTTTTATTAAAATTCTATTGATTTTTTTTTCCCTAAAACTATCCCCACCACTGGGGAAAAGCTATGGGGAAGTAAGTTGTTTGTACTTTCCACCTTGCCTGGTGACTCTGGATACCAAACAGCTGAGTAATTACATGGTCATATTATTCAGAATACATTCTAATGTAAGATGTATAAATAGACATGACCATTGTAGGAAACAAGAAATGATTAACCATTATGAAATTATAGGTTTATAACGACCATCAGAATTAGGTTACTTTCGACATTTGGCTCTATATAAAGAATATACATTTATCAAGTATGTTCATATAAATTGAATCCACTTAAATACTGTATCTTAACTTCATTACAATATTATATGACATTTTGTTTAAAGAGGTACTCAAAGTGTCAAAATGCGGGCCTTAATAATACAGAATTATATTATCCCATTTGCTAAATGGATACTTAAGATGCCAAGCACTAGGATGTTACAGTAATAGTAATGAAAGAAAATTCGGAGTGCAAAATAAATTGAATTAATGGACAACTGTCATTAATTAAAGGCTTTCATAGATTTATAAACTACTTCCCTCTTCAAAACTGACAGTCAACAAACTGAAGGATGCTCACAAGTCTCCTAATAGATGTATTTAAGATGGCCAGGTATGTTCTCTGATACCAATTTATTTGTGTTTACGTTCGAGGCTGTCCTGTGATGTGCGCTGTTTTTGTGTTCCACAGCCTCTTCATAATATGAAAAAACGAAAGTATCAAGAATTTGCATCGATTACAGAAAAATTTGTTCATCACATACTTGTATGGTTAAGAGGTCTCCAAAGGCTACCCAAGGAAACAAGGGTCCAGTGAGAGCCGGCCACACTCACCTTGACGCCCTGCGGGCCTGGGTTTCCTCTGGGGCCTGGTATGCCTGGTGGTCCTGCAAGACCCCTCGCTCCTGTGATCCCGGCAAGTCCAAGTGGGCCCGGAGCTCCCTGTCGGACAAATAATAAAGCCTTAGCTCTTCTTTATATGCCCATGTTTTCCTCTATTGAATTTGAAATTACAAATTAAACAGTACTGTCAATCAATAAAGCAATGAAACCACTCACGGGGGGGCCCTGGGCGCCGGGAGGTCCCTTCTCGCCAGGCTGGCCAGCATCACCTTTAGGTCCAGACACTCCGGGGTTTCCAGGAGCACCATTGCTACCAGGCGGGCCAGGGGGCCCATCCTTGCCTGGAACACCACTGGGGCCTGGGGGGCCTGGGTTTCCCTACAAAGAAATTTTTGAAACTTGAGTATTTTATAATGAAAAAGTGAATTGTCTTCCCTCTTTTACTCACATTTTATATGAGATTTAATACCAAGAAAAGTAGCAAAGGTAGGTTTCTCATTTTAGGCATATATGAATGTTCTTTGTGGGATAAAGAAAAAATATTTTATTTTATTTTATGTTTATTTATTTTTTGAGAGAGAGGAAGAAAGAGAGAGAGAGCAAGCGAGTGTGGAGGAGGGGCAGAGAGAGAGGGAGACACAGAATCTGAAGCAGGCTCCAGGCTCTGAGCTGTCAGCACAGAGCCCGACGTGGGGCTGGAGCTCACAAACCGTGAGATCGTGACCTGAGCCGAAGTCAGACACTTAACCAACTGAGCCACCCAGGTGGCCCGTAGAAAAAATATTTTTAAAAATACTTACATTATTACCTGGAGGACCAGGAAGACCACGACCACCGGGGAAGCCAGCAGCACCCTGTGAAATGAGAATGTTTTTGAATTTCAGAAGTTAAGCAGAATGACTAACAAACTGCTAAAAACCAATAGCCAATGTGAGAAATGTGCCAGGGTCTGCATTCTACTCTGGAATCACTTCTGGTTTGTTTTTCCCTCTTAGAATTTACCTGTAACATATATGATTAAGGGATTATAGTTTGTATACGCTCTATAGGGATCTAGTGCTTTCAAAGCAGTTTTTATACAGATTGATATTAATTCATGCTTTTCAATAATGGTTTAGCGAATGCTAGTTTAAGAGAATCAAGACTTACAGGACCACCAGGGCTGCCACGTTCACCTTTGACACCTTGGGGACCAGGGGGACCCTATATGGAATGGACGTAGAAACGGTTTATCAGAACACCACCAAAATCAAAATCTGAGAGAAGCATTAAGTCTTTGCAAACCAGTAACTCAACTTACAATGATAATCATTTTGTGATGTGAACCCATATCAAATCATTACGTTGAACACCTTAAACTTGTACCCTACTACTTGTCAATTACATCTTAATGAAACCGGGGGAAAAGCTACACAGGCCCGCAAATGAACAAACAAACAAGAATCAACAAAAAGTAACCACAACGTGGGTAAAGCAACTTGATTGAGACTATTGGAAGACTCTAAGCTCATCACCATGACGACCTCCCTCAGTATGAAGTACCAGACTATCCAGAACCATGAGTGCTTCTGTTCAAAAGCTTCCTGAAGGAGATTACTCACAGCGGGCCCGGAACCTCCGGGGGGTCCTGCGACTCCAGGGGGGCCTCCTTCACCTTTCTCACCAGGAGCACCTCTTTCTCCTTTAGCACCGGGCTCACCATTCTGTCCCTACATTCAGAAATGAGAAGCACCCGTGAGCTGACACCCTTCAGAATACACGTGGCCGATCCTACTCTTTCTTTGGAAACTAGAATTCTTCAGGTGGCGAGGTGTTGAGACAAAATCGGAAGAGAAGGTTTTCTGAAGGCATGGCAAAAGGAAGCCCATCAAAATACTTCAGTGATACAAGAAAAGTAGAGAAAATGTTAAAATGCGTGTTATTTGTCCTAAGGGAGAAAATCTCTCCAAGGATTATGCTTTGCAAATAAGCACCCGTGGATTCGTTTGAGAAAGATGAGGTTTGGAGCACATTTGAAGTAGTGTCATTTGTAATGGAATAACTTCTAAAATTCTCGGAGTGTTTTAAAATCTAGGGTATCTCGTGAGCCTCCTTGATGAGGCATAAAGGCAGGGAAGGTATTTTTATCTCCATCTCTTAAAGAGTGTGAATGAAGTAAAAAACAAAAAGCAGTGGGTAAAACAACCCTACGGGGAAGGACCAGCTGAGGCTTGATTGGAATCCAGATTCAAACGTGTTATTTTTCAGCGAGACAGTGATTGTGGGCTGCGTGACACGTATGGGTTCATACTTACGGGAGCACCAGGAAAGCCAGCAGGTCCCGGAGGCCCATGTTCACCTCTCTCACCCTGAGGTGAAAAATATTCTCGTTGGTCACAGTGAAGACATCTTCCCAAAGGGACAATGACATATCACCCTCTGTATCATCTTATCTTTCCTTTAAGCGGGGAGCACGCCAAGCTAACTGACACGGTTTGCCTTCTGCAGACTTTTCCATTTCTCAACAATGTCAGGAGTGGACAACACCAGAACCCTGGATTCTTTCTGCCTCTGGTGGTTCTATTATTTACAAGAAACATAACTGAGAATTTTGAAGTGTAACCACGTAACTTCTAAACAACGGAAGTATTTAAAAATGGAGTAGAAGAGTTCACTGAGAAATCAATTCATGAATTAAAACCAATTACTGTCTGTCTGTCCTGAGTTGCAAACCCTGAAGGTAGAGGATTTTAGGTCTTGAAGGTGCCTCAGGCAAAGATCCTGTAGGTTTGAGAAATATTAATTGACAAAATATATATTACTTGTGTGCTTTTTTATATTTTTTTCCAGAATTTTTTTAGGAGAGAAGATATGATTTAAAATGGTCTCTTGTGAAACGTAGATTTAAGGACTTTGGCCTTCCTTTACATGTTGTATGATTCCTAAGCAAACGGTATCCCACCCTTGATACTCAGAGCCCTGGGGCAGAATTGCCCAAGAAGTAAATGCATATAGCCGCTGCCCGCGTGGGGTTAACAAGCACACTGACGATGGGGTTTTTAACACTTACAGGGCCTCCACGAGGACCAGCTATACCCGGAAGTCCAGGGGCACCACCTTCACCCTAAAAAAACAAGACGAAAAATATATCGTCCTGCATCCAAAAAGCCAAGGACATTTTCTTCTTGTTTCTAAGGAGTATTAAGTGTTACCTTATCTCCAGGCTGACCAGCTGGGCCAGGGGGACCAATGGGACCAGTCGGACCCTGGAGAAAATAGAAATACATTCTTAATTTTAAAGATAAAAAGTATCCTTTTCCCTATTAATCAAACAGGGAATATAGACATAACATTCATCTACTCAACTAGATAAGAGGATTTCTTTTACGACTCCAATGATATGCTTCACTTAGAGTGTGAATCCTGCAGAGCTTAATAAATATAAGATTCTCTGCAGATGTTTCTAAAGGACCATAAGATTCGGTGACAATTTATTGATTCATTTCTCTTTCTGCTGCAGAAGATAAATGATGTGCTGTGAGATCTTACAGTAATCTCTTTTTAAAAATTAAGGTACATTGCCTTGTCCAACTGCTTGATAATTCAAAATGTTTAATTGAACTACTCGGAGTATAAATACACACACTGAAGTTTTCAGAGTGACATTTTTAAATCTGAAAGTTTTACCTATATTACATAAATGAGATATTAGGTGTTTTTAATTGGTTGATGGCTTACCCATCGAGTCTGTCAAAAGTGAATTTTTTATGAATTTCTTTAAGGCAACTATAGTAAGTGTAACTCTGTCTAATGACTTATCGTGCTTACTTGCTGCAGTCATATCTAGAAGGTGTTTGCTAATGTGAATAGAATTAATGGTAATGGTTTTTTTTTTTTCATTTTGCTTGTTTTTAACCACAATTTTAAAGTAGTTATAGATTCCCAGGAGGTTGCAAAGGAGTTTCCAGGAAAACCCTGTGCACCTCTCTCCCAGCATCACTCCATGTTAATATCATACACAACTATCAAAGAATATCAAAACCAAGCAACTGACATTGGTCTGATCTGTAGAGCTTAATCAGGTTTCAGCAGTTACATCTGCACTCACTTGTGAGGGTGGTGTGCATAAGTTCTATACAACCTTAGGAAGTGCAGCCTTACATGCTTACCACCATAATCATGATACTCAAATGTGCCATCACCGCAAGACTCCTTTGCATCACCCCTTTTAGTCACACTCATCTTCCTCTCCCCTATTCTTAACTGCTGGCAATCACTAATTATGTTATTTCACAAGTGCTACATGGATGGAATCAGGCAGCGTGTATCCTTTTGAGGTTGACTTTTTTTCACTCACCCTGGTGTCCTTGAGGTCTGTGTAAATTGTTGCACGGATGACTAGTTTATTCCTTTTTATTGCTAAGTAGTATTCCAGGGTAGGATTGTACCACAGAATTGTACTGTTTATAAAATCAAGAACTTTCTTCATGAGCAGTATTGATTAGATTGGATTTTAGCGGCTCATTCTGGCTTTAATTTGTAAATAACCTTTCTCATACTTTTGAGATTTTTCTATTCTCAGGTCACCATTGAGCTATCAGGTAATGATTGATATAAATCAGGAATTTTAACAATCAAGTCCTTTGGGCCTTCTTAATGGCCAGAAAATTGGAAAATATGGTCTAAGGTATCGTGATGCGTTTTTAGAGCAAATAGAAGTTGAGGGGAGGAATTATCCCACATCATGTACAGATAGGTCCTGGTTTTTCCCCGTGCGAATACTCACCCTTGGACCATCTTTCCCTGGAGCACCATCAGCTCCTGAGCCGCCCGGTTCACCCTGTCAAATGAAAGCCAATGGCATCTGATTAGAAGCATCCTCAATGAAAATCTGCCAAGAAGAAGAGCAACCCTAACGGTCTGCTGTGATGCAAGGTAGGTGTTCTGATAGTTGCCTTAGCAATACGTCTCAAATTTCATTTACTATTAAAATGATGACATTAATTTCGAAAAGAAGTTACTTTACAGCAATGTTTCTTTCCCTTCAACTACAGAGTCTGTTTTACGACATAATTAACAGCAGATAAGTGGTACCTTGTCACCCTTGGGGCCGGGGGCTCCAGAGCCTCCTCTCTCTCCAGGCATCCCTTGCAGACCAGGAGTACCAGCAGCGCCAGGTGGCCCAGGGGGACCGGCAGGCCCCTGAAATTAGAGGAGAAATAGTCAACCGCAAGAAGCAGATTGGGTGCATTTGGTGAAATCTGGGAAAATTGAATGACGTGGAGTTACCTTTCCTCCTTCGGGACCAGGAGGGCCAGCTCCGCCTCTCGGTCCAGCGGGCCCGAGGGCGCCGGGGGGCCCACGTTCACCAGGGGCACCGGAATCCCCCTGGGGGCAGAAAATGGAACAGCTCTGTTAGAAAGCCCAACGCTAAAAATAAAACAGAAACACCCTAAATTGTACTATTCTGATGCACATCCCTGGTTTTTTTAAGTTATATTTTTGAACAATTTGGAAAATTTTATAGTTATCAAAAGAATGAGAAACGGAAACCAAAAAAGAGTCGGTGTAAAGGAGGTAGCTTTGAACCCTATTCTGATGAACATTTCTTATTGTTATTATTTTATTCACAAAGGCAAATATTTAAAGTTTTTCCACCGAAACGGTTTTCATGCAGAATCAATGCACTGGAAAGATTTTTTCCTTTGCAATTTCTTAGTTGCTTCTATAGTCAGAAAAATTGGTTTTCCAGATGAAGCAAATATACTGGAAATGTCTTGGGTTACACTGAATGTAGACACCAAATATTTGAAATGTTGTGCTTCTTCCAAAAAAAAAAAAAAAAAGACTATTTGGTTTGATATACTAAACATGAATCACTAATCAATAGCTCTATAACAGGCTGAAGAAATTAGAAAATAAATTGAAATATTTACCTTGCCTCCTGGAGTCCCAGGTGAGCCAGCTTCACCCTTCGGACCCTAGAAGATTGTCATCATATGATTAGGCCTATATCAGAATGCACGTTACACGAATACAGGCAAAATACACACTTGATTTGCTTGCATTTTGTACAGTTTGTTAAATCTTGAGCTACGTACGCTTTCTTTTACTTTATGGTAAAATTGAAACTTTCCATGGGATTGCAATGATTAAATAATATTCAATTGATAATATTTAAAAGCTAAATGTTTAAACTCAGAAACCATGGCGTGGCACAACTATGATGTATGCTTTTGGTTTCTGAGTTTTGGAAAAAAAGCATGCGACTTACCGGTTCCCCAGGTTTTCCATTTTCTCCTGGAGGCCCACTGGTTCCAGGTAAGCCCTATGAAGGATCATATTTGCATTGTGGGATCATGGCAAACACTGCTTACGGTAAAGCTTCTCCTATGTATGCTTCTGCAAGGTATTCGGAATGGTTTTAGCGGTCTTTTTAAGGCTAGGAAACGTGTGGCTTTCAAAATTGAATGACAGAGACGTGACAATCATCTCTTCCAAACTTATGTTTATCTGCCTCTAATTTTCCCTGTATATAAAAATGAATTAATAAGTATGGTAAAATGGATGTAGCTATGTGAACTTAAATTATAATAAAATTAAGTAGAAGCATAGAGAATTATGCACACTTAGGGGGCGCCTGGGTGGCTCAGTCAGTTATGCATCCGTCTTTGGCTCAGGTCATGATCTCACAGTTTGTGAGTTCAAGACCTGCATCAGGCTCTGTGCTGACAGCTCGGAGCCTGGAGCCTGCTTCAGAGTCTGTGTCTCCCTCTCTCTCTGCCCCTCCCCCACTCACACTATGTCTTTCTCTGTCTCAAAAATAAATAAACATTAAAAAAATAATTATGCATACTTAATTTAAAAAATTAATTCTGGAACAGGTGTGGAAGTTTTGCCTGTCTCTTAACATTGCCTGTCATTTTATTTCAAGGTGGAAGACAGACCCACACATATTTGCTTCAGATATATTATAATCTAGTAGTGTCACAAAAAAAATTGAACTGTCAATTAGCTCAACAAAGATACAGCTCTTGAGGGAAAGTACTGAATTGTCTGGTTGAAGCAGGAGTCCAGTTTAAATAACAAGTTCTTACTTGTAATCCTTGTGGACCAGGGGGTCCTGCATCTCCTTTGTCACCAGCTGGCCCCTAATGTAGAAAGATACAATGAGAAGTTCTATTGCAAAATAGCCTTTCATATTTAGTGGACACAGTTTTCCTTTCAACAGGCTCATTACTTAATTTAAAGACGAATTAACGGAACTGATGCAAGGGAGACATGCGATCTAATCTCTGCTTCTAGTCAGACAGCATTCAGCTAGCGAAGCAACCACGCCCCGTAACTGCTCTGGTGAACTAGAATGATGTAGTGTCAAAGATGATGCAATTCCCGCGGCCTTTTCCCCGCCCCACTCCCCCTCACTTTCTTCTTCATCTTCTGCGAGTGAACTTACAGTAGGTCCTGGGGGGCCCTGAGGTCCAGTTTCACCATTTTTCCCAGCAGGACCCTAAAAAAATAAAGCAGTTAGGGAAGAGGTAACAGAGATAATAGAACTCATAGGTTGGAAATGAATGCATCTATAGAAAGTTGGAAAGAAGTTAATGAAAGCTACATACCTGAGGGCCGGGACCTCCAGGACCACCTCGTTCTCCATTCTTGCCTGGTGCACCCTAAAGAAGTGGCCAGTTATTACTAATTCTCAAAAGAAATTATTAGTTTGTCTTGTCCCCTTTTATTTTTGATCTGCCTCTTACACACACACGCGCGCACACACACACACACACACACACACACATCCACAACCCAAAACGACTTTCCAGAACTAGATTTCCATAAACTTTGCCACTCTTTCCCCAGAACTCAAAAAAAAAAAAAGAAAAAAAGGAAAAGAAAAAAAAAGCTCCCTGTCCCTCATGGTATTTTGATTTTCATATATTCTTCTGTGCTTTGAAGTGAAGATCAGATTTTGGCCATCTCCACACTCCCATATGGAAAGTAAAAGCCTTCTGTCAAATATTTATTGAAAAAATAAAGGAAGGAACTCACATCATTTCCTTTAGGACCAGGGAAACCCATGACGCCAGGCTGACCTCGGGGACCAGATGGGCCTGGAGGACCTGGTCGACCACTTTCTCCTTGACTTCCCTAATGAGAAAAACATTATATTGATACAGGTTTGATAAAGATCTCATCAAAATATACAATACACATATCAAGGCTATTCAATATATATCAAGGCTAGGCCACACTGTGCATTCCATTATTCACTGGGCTTATAAAATGAGATGTTAAAATGTACATACGGGAGGTCCTGGTTTCCCATCACTGCCTGGTCCTCCTGGGCTTCCGGGCATGCCCTGAATTGAAGAGGTCAGCCAGTCAGGTGATTTTAAAAGGATAATTAAAAAATACATAGCCATCTGTAAAATTCTGAGGTTTCATGGATAGCCTTCTATTTCCACACATTTTTCTGCATGTAAAGTCTCTCAGTCAAATATTCTATTTTCTGGTTTTCTTCAGTCAATTCTAACCCTAAGTTATCTTTTTTTAAATTTTTTTTTATGTTTTATTTATTTTTGAGACAGAGAGAGACAGAGCATGAACATGGATGGGGCAGAGAGAGAGGGAGACACAGACTCTGAAGCAGGCTCCAGGCTCTGAGCTGTCAGCACATAGCCGACGCGGGGCTCGAACCCACGAACCGTGAGATCATGACCTGAGCTGAAGTCGGACGCTTACCCGACTGAGCCACCCAGGCGCCCCTAACCCTAAGTTATCTTAAGAGTATTTTGTTTTGTTCGGAGGCTATGAAAGTATAGTCTGCTTTAATTTGCCTTTAATCCTTTATTTGCCTTTCTTCTCGCTAAATGGCAGTGTCAATCAAACGAGCGTTTCTCTGTACCCTTATTCCTGGACCTCCGGGGACACCATCTCGGCCGGGTTCTCCGGGAGCTCCTCTCGGCCCTGCAGGGCCTGGACCACCACGATCCCCAGCGGGGCCCTACGAGGTGAAATCAACCAGCAAATATGTAAAAGAAACTTCATTGACCTCGACATTGACAATATTTAGGTTAGAACTAGAACACTTCCTTTTGTCTCTTAAAGAGAGTTGGCGTGTTGCTCACATGCCCTGTATAAAATCACTGTTATCTATTAGCTTGGATGATCATATTGGGAATCTTCTGAGGCAACTTTGATGAACATCACATGCCAGCAATATTCAGCGGGCATAACAATGTATATTGTTATGTGTATAAATACACATTTGTGCGTATAAATCTGTGCATATAAATACAAATTTGATGCTATGAAATCATATTTGTATAGGACTTTATGGTTTTCAAAGAACCCTCAGGCATTTTAATTTATCTTATTCTTACAATTATACTGAAATAAATAACTGTCAGGTAAGCTCAAGAATTCTCATGGAAGTTAAGTGATTTGCTTTAGTTAAAAGCTAGGAGAATGACAGAGCAGGGGCTGGAACCATTGTTTTATACTGGGAATTGTTATTATTTTTAAACTCCAGTATATTTCTTTCAGATATTTAGGTTTCAGTTAATGGGGACCTGTACGGAAGAATATAACCAGTTGTAGGAACAGCGTTTACAAAATAGAAAATAAATTAGCTACCTTTTCTCCTGGAAGGCCGTTTGCTCCAGCAGGTCCTCGGAACCCAGGAGCTCCCTGGGAATAGTGACAGGCAAATGTATCAGCCCAAAGCATTAAAACTCTTTCATAATTTTTGAGAAGCAATATGTTCCCATATTATACAATGCTTCAAAACCAGTATTTGGGATGGAACATCACGGTTGTCTCCCCATGAAGGTGACGTTCTGTGTGGGTGATAGTGATGTGACTGATGTTCATGGGAAACATACTCTTTCTCCTGCAGCTCCTGGAAGTCCATTTGCACCAGGTTCTCCGGGAGAACCGTCTTTGCCGTCTTCACCTTTAGGCCCCGGGATGCCTGGAGAACCAGCTTCACCCTGAGAAAGGTCGTCAACAAAGGAATGACTTGGTTGCACAATTTTCACCCGAAATGAGAAATAACCAATTCTGTTGAGGAAATACTTACACGTTCACCACGTGGCCCTGGCTCTCCCTTGGCACCGTTTTTACCGGGTTCACCCTAAATGACACAAAATCTTGGTGTAAAAACAGGGAGAATAGACGAACAAAATCAGTAGCAGCAACGGCTGATCCAATTATAAAACCAGAATGAAACCAGCCCTAAATTCAGCTGAACGAGTACAAAAAGTCTGTTGTTTATATTTTTGGTGAGGGAATTAAGCCACACCTGTCAGGCAACAAAGGAAAAATGGGCAACTTACTGCAGCACCTCTCTGTCCAGGAGCACCGTTGGTACCAGATGGCCCAGGGGGACCCCGGGCTCCTATCAGTCCGGGAGCTCCAGGGATGCCAGCGGGACCCTAAAAGTAGCCCAGGGACACTCATATTAGTCAAGCATGAACTTTCTTTTCTGAATAACTCACTTGGACATCACAAATGTCTTGTCATGAACAACGCAAGGGAAGTCAATAACGTGTGTGGGTGAAATGAGAGTGAGGGGTGAGGGCGTCTTACCATTTCGCCTTTACCACCAGGACTGCCATTGGTCCCAGGAGGGCCCTGGAGGGGGAAAAAGAGCATATTGAAAACAACACAAATAGCAAATATGCGTTTGTAAATATAGTGCTGGGTGTTGCGCTTTATAGAGATTCGGTGATTCTTCCAACTAGAGAGCAACACATAAAATGTAGGCAGAGAATTATCATTATCTGAATAAATTAAAGATCATATGCACTTGGTCTAACTTATTCAATAATGAATAGAAGAGGTTTTTAATACTGCTTCTTCTCTGAATTTCTGTAATTGGTGATTAGTTGGAGCACATTCTTTGAAGTATCCGATAACTAGACATCCTCAACTTCACTTGGTCATATAAATGAATAATTCATAAATCTAGAAGCGCATAAACCTCAAAAACATGATTTTTAGCACTGATCTAATCAATTTTTACCACAGTGAAGTCATTTCTGAAGACCAAGCAACATTTTTTCAAAAACATATTTTAATCCATAGCAACGTTTCATGGTTTCATGAAATAAGTGTAGCAACAGTTCACAATGGCTGTATTTGTTACTTACAGGAGGACCTGGAGCACCAGCATGTCCCTGAGGTCCTGGTTCTCCTCTTTGTCCAGGGGAGCCACTTGAACCAGGAGATCCCGCAGGTCCAACTTCACCCTAAGGGATAAAACCCTGAGTAGTCAGTTTCTCTTGCCATTTCTAATCATTAAGCTAGTTCGAACCCATCTCCCAAAGGCTGAAGTAGTAGGACTGTATATTCTATCAAAAGCAAAGAATCCTTAATCACAAAGGCAGAGAACAATGGTAACTATGTGTGAGACTATGTTATCTGCTCTTTAGAAAGAGATTGGGGAAAGAGAAAAGGCATATGAAGAAATATCAGAATTGTTGAATGCCAGGGGTGACCCATTTGGGAATAAAAAAACGAGGCTTTAAAAAGTTGAGTAGGAAAAATACATGTACCTGATGGGTAACAAAGAGAAAATTATTTTCAAGAAGCAATCCAATGATTTTCTGTTATACTCCCCAAGATCTATTTTATATCCCATTATAGACACACATGCTTACCTTAGCACCAGGGGAACCAGGGAATCCTGCAGTTCCAGGGGGACCAGGGGGGCCCTGAAAAAATTAAATATAATTTCAAGAGCTCTTAAGTATAACAAGAGCAAACACTACACAAACTACTAAATAATAAGTTCGGGCATACACAATTCGGGTATTGTGTATTGTGTAGGCATACACAATACAAGACTATTATGCAGATAAAATAGTATTTATCATTCATGGATGAGTGTTATGTGGAGAAACACTGTGATAAAGTAAAGAGAGAGTAAAATGCTTCTGCCACATATTCTGTGACTTTGTGCAATTTACATATCCCTGAGCTCTCATACTTTTGTTTATAAAATAGAGGTGACATTATTATCTATTTTGCAGGGCCCTCTTAATTGTCAAGCCCTGTTAACAGACACTGTAAGCACTATACATTCACATCATTCCAACATTCCATACCGTGTAATCAGTCACTACCCTGAAGCCACTTAGGGTTAGATCAAAAGTTACTTACTGGTTGTCCATCACTTCCGCGAGCACCATCATTACCTCGAGCCCCCTAAAAAGAGAATTTTGTCTCAAATATCTTCTTAATTATGAAGAGCTAGTCACAAGTAATGTTCTGACTAAAATTCTGATTCCACTGAGTTAGTTGACGTTTCCTCCAGTGTATTCAAATCTGCTTATCAAGTATATATTTTTAGAGTCAAATTATTAAAATTCTGATGTACATGGAAATGATCTGATGTGGAAGTACTGGATTCTGCATTTAACAACCGAATGTGAATATGGTTCTAACAACGTATGCAAATTAACACTTAAAATTGTTTTTAAAAAAAGGTAATATCTATAAAACCCTTGTTTGTTTCTCTACCATTAAGGCTAAAATTTTATGGAGGTTTCTTTAAATGCTATTTTATAGAGAAGATTTTCTACAAGATTGTCACAGCCTGAAAACTTGGCTGAGACCCTTATCCGTGACTGTGGGCGGGAGCTGAACAGTGCGGGTTGCTGAACTCACAGCGGCTCCAGGAAGTCCTGGCCGTCCTCTCTCACCAGGAGCTCCTCTTGGTCCCTACAGAATAAAATGGAAAGAATGGTCGTTCTTTAAACCTGACCTGTGTAAGAACAGCTGGGGAAAGAGCAAGGCAAGTTTTGTTTTAGATGGAGTCTAAGAAAATAAAACTGAAAATTACGTGAGAAATGGAATTACCATGGGTCCAGGAGCTCCGTTTTCACCAGGCAGGCCATTTTCACCCTAGAAACATGTAAAATGTGTTACATTTTGTAGAACGGGGAGGGCAATTTATAGTTTTTTAAGCACAGCATATTATGAAGAATATTACAGAACCTAAGAAAAAGATGTACGTTTTAGCAGCATCAAATTTTTGTTAGCATTTTATGTATCATAAATCTCAATCTGCATTTTGAAAACTTGAGGATGTAATCTTACTACTTACAGAAGGTATCAATGAGTTACTCAGAGATGCACAATCATTTCCAATCGAGACAGTTCAAGGCATCAGCTTTCATGGAAGCTTGAATAGACCATCTGAACTAGTCACTATTGTTTATCTCCCAAAGTACAAAATTCAGGTAAATTTCAGAAAAAAGTTAACCCCAAAATATAAATCTTTATTATAGCTATAACATCTCAATGAATTTACCTATGAAAGTGTGATTTTCTTTTGATTTACCTTTAATCCTGGGGCACCTGTTTCACCCTTTTCTCCATTTCGTCCATCAAAGCCCTAGAAAATGTATAAAAGTAGTAAAAATATTAAGATCTATTAACTATCCAGAATGGCTGAAAAGTTTACATTGAATTTTTCATAACTAGTTTTTACCACACAGCACTATTTTCACCATTGACATAAACAATTTAAGGCTCTTTTAAATGAATTGAAGACATTTGACATTGATTTTATGGTAAAAAATCTTAACTAATTAGCAAGTATAATTCAGTTCAATTAGGAAGTTGCCTTAACTATAGCAAATATCAGCTTCATAGATTTTATTTCTATTAAGTTGTTAGATTTGGGAGTCAGTTGGTTGACTCTACCTAATGTTTGCATAGAATAAAGTTGCTTGATTCAATTGGAAATCACATTGACTAGGTCCATGAATAACGTCTAGTTCTCAATAATATATTTTCATTTTTTTCTGAAAGTGGTGATAAGAAAATTAAATATTTCTCTCCCAAGCCTTTTCATACATTTAAAATCGGTTTAATCTATCTGTAAAATAATTAGTTGGTTTGGTCAACAAAGTTGATAGATAAAAAACCAAATCAACTGGCTGTCAAAAAATATATACGTATATTTTTGACACATACTCAATTACCCAATAAAATTGGTTAGGCAAGTAAACGTAACTAAATGAAACAGCTTATAGTCAGTTTAGAAACTCTACTTACTCTATGTCCTTTCATACCAGGAAATCCAGGCATGCCAGCTGGACCTTTCATACCCTAAAAATAAGGAAGAGAAAAGATATTAAGGAACTTTCAAATAGAATCACAATGCAACAGTAAAATGTCTTCTATTTTTAAGTTTAATCCCATTTAATTATATGATCATTTTCAAGCTAAGATCATTGTGATTACTCCAACTAGTTCGTTAGAAACTGGACTTACTGGAGGTCCGGGCAACCCTCGCTCTCCAGGTCGCCCAGGTCTTCCTGATTCCCCCTAGATGGAGAAATAAAAAACACATAGATGCTTGTGTAAGAGTAAACACATTGTAGCCAATTAGCCAACTAATTACTTAGTTTTTTTCTCCCCAAAGCCTCATGAAAGTGAAGCTAAGCCTATAGTTGTTAGGACAGCTTTCCTTGTAGAAGGAACGGGGAGGGCCTCTCCCATCTCCATATGAACTTGTGAATAATGCAGGCATTACTCTTCCTTGAAATAGTATGACTATCTCTCAATCCACTGAGAAAAATTTGCCATTGGAAATTAAATGGGAGAGGAAGAATGGCACAATATTGAAGGTGCTTTTAAGTTTCCGCATTCATAAAGTATTGATATCAATTTGTCCATTACAAGAGGCAGAGAGAAGATACTTGTTTCTCCTTCAGTTAAGTGATATATTCACTGGATGGGTCTTCTTGACACTGAAGAAGCACATGTAGGGGTTCTGTTAGTTTGGAATTCAAAAAATAATGTATATATAGCTATACAAATACTACATGTTCAAAAATTAATATGAGCTAAAATGTCATTAGGATAAGCCACAATTTTTTGAGTGAGGGCTTTCTGAGTTTAGTATACAATATATGCCACTTCCGATATTCCAACCTGAATTTTGACATATCCCCATTCAATCTTTAAAAACTTACATCTTTTCCAGCAGGACCAGATGGGCCTATAGCACCAGGGGGTCCTGGGGGACCCTGAAAATAAGGAAATAAAATACAAATATATCTGTAGGTTCTTCTGTTACAACATTTGATGGTATTATATTATGTGCTTTCCTCAAAGGAACCTCCTTTTAGAAAATACTCTCAACATTTTTCATTTTGAAAATGACACTTTGAGTTAATATTATGCCTATATTATATCAAGTTTTTACTCTTTAATGTATCCACGTTTTATATCACGTGTGTGTATGTATAAACCAATATGGACTTTTATATTTTGTAAGATATTGAATCTTTGATATCTAGGTATTTCCAAATATTTTGAAATATTAAACTAACTTCACCTCACTTGCTTGTTTATACAGCATGTTTTTTTGGAAGGCTCTATTAAATTATGTTTATTTCTGTTAAATTAAGTTTTAAAAATTATATGTCAGAAGAGTAGATAGGAAGATGAACTGACTGGCTACAGGAAAATTAAATCTATATTTAAAGGAAAGAAGATTTGCATCCACACTAGGAGGTAAACTATTATGGTGGCTAATTAGCCAATAAATTCCTAGATTAAATAGCAAATGTCTCTAAGAAATCTAAACCATTAAATGAGTCCAAAAGATCTTTGAAACTAGTTCAACTATCATAAAAAAAATCAGTTATTACTTTAAAATTTGAGCTTAAATTTAACCTATACATTTTAGAACTTGTGATTATGTTTTAGAAAATGAAAGTGGTTTTTATATGTCAATTTCTTAAATATAGATATAATTGTTACTTACTGCAGGACCAGCTTGCCCAGGTTCACCAGGGGGACCTTGGTATCCTGGAGAACCCTAGTGGGTAGAATAATGTGCAAATATTTTAAAAGTAATGTAATATTCATATCAGGCATTTATATCATGAAGACAGTAGGAAATCAGGATTCATGAAGGCAGTGAGTGAATTTTATTCCAATTTATAAATACTGAAATAAAAAATGTGCAGATCAGAATAAAGCAAATTTATTCCATTCTATTTACTCCATTCCAATGAAATTGAATTTTTTTTGAACAGGGAGCCATATTACATGCACATTAAGCCTATGGCTTTGAATTCTGTATTTCTCTCTCTCTGTCCCTTTCCCACTTGTGCACTCTCTCTCTCTCTTTCTCTCTCTCTCTCTCTCTCTCTCTCAAAACTAAATAAATAAATAAACTTAAAAAATATATAGTTCTCCTTCTGGCTTTGCAAAGCCCATGGCTTAATTTTACCAAGGTTTTAATTGCTCATAGTTATTGGTAGAAAGGAATTACATATGAAAGCCCCACATCTTTGAAGAAATGATAGTTTTTGCTTGTGGTTTCTCTACTGAATTGTGATTATGCATGCTGGAATGGCGAAATTAGAGCAAGATCCATGTTACCTTCATTTATATAATATGCATGAAAAAAGAAAGCACCACCAATGGCTCTACTTACCGGGGCGCCGGGATGACCAGATGTACCAGGGGGACCAGGAGGCCCAGGGGGACCCTGGAATGTAAATTTGTAGAATAAATACAAACTAAATGCAGCTGAAATACACTTTATTCAGGCATCAAAGAAAAACCTCTGTTTAGAAATGACTACATTCAGAACAGTGAGAATTTGGGCCAGCTGGGTAGCTCAGTCGGTTAAGCAACCGATTTCACCTCAGGTCATGATTTCACGGTCTGTGAGTTTGAGCTACATGTTGGGCTCTGTGCTGACAGATCAGAGCCTGGAGCCTCTTTCGGATTCTGTGTCTCCTCCTGTCTCTCACTTCCCATGCTCATACTATGTCTCCTCTGTCTCTCAATAATAAATAAAAACATTAAAAATATTTTAAAGCAATAAGAAAAGCATACCTTGTTATATGGTAACTATTCATGGATATGACTAATTTTATTAGGTATACAGTGAAGATATCACTAAAAACATCACTCTAAGTGGAATTTCCACAGAATTATTAAAAATTATTGGTAAAATTATTAATAATCCCCCCAAAAGGAATTCAAAATCTGGAAAAATCCATGCAAAATGCTAAAAGAGTCCCTGTAATATTAGGATGAAACTGGTACTGGTGAAAGAAGCATTTTCTTTTATTTGCCTGCCAGCCCAACTCCCTGTAGAAAAATATTTATCTGCAAACTGCAAATCCAAGTTTCTAAAAATAATGATGTAAATCAACCCAGAAGTTCTTAACTACATCACTGAATTATGCTGACATGCAGATCTAGATGTCCATATGAGAATCATCATACATGGAACAATGACACATTACAATAATAACCAATTGATTTATCATTGCTCAGAGTACAGATTAAACTAGAAAACCTTCAGTTTTGTAGCATGCTATTTCTAAATACTGACAATAAAGATACAAACCTACAGGTTATAATTACATTTTCTCGTATAATTTCTTTTCTGGAACGTTAATAAATAGTGTTTTCTTTTTAGTTTTTGGGTTGTTTTTAGTAAAAACTATGTATAGGATTAAAAATTAGGATTCATAATTTGATTTAAGCTGAGTAAGACCAGATATTTATATTGTTAATACAGTTCTCCATCTTGGGGCATCTGGGTGACTCAGTTGGTTAAGAGTACAATTTCGGCTCAGGTCATGATCTCATGATTTGTGAGTTCAAGCCCCACATTGGGCTCTCTGCTGTCACCTCAGAGCCTGGAGCTTACTTTGGATTCTGTGTCTCACTCTCTCTCTCTCTCTCTCTCTCTTTCTCTCTCTGTCCCTCTCCCACTTGTGTTGTTTCTCTCTTTCTCCCTTTTTCAAAAATAGATAAATAAAAACTTAAAAAATATAGGCCTCCTTCTGGCTTTGAAAACTAAACGAAAGCAAAAAACCAAAAAAAAAAATCACATCCCCCAAAACTTTAGAGATTTGTAAAGTTCTCTTTTTATAATTTATATCAATTTTAAGGGTCTTTCCAAACTGGCCATTTGGATATATTCATTAACATTTTGTCTTCTCTAGTTTTGGAAGTCACAGATGTGGTGTCTAATGATCTGGGGGGCAATTGTCTATAATCCTTAGAATCCAGTGTCATGTTTCATTTATATTTACACACCTGTTACTGGCAGGGAAGGCATAATTTTCCTCACGTTACTTTTCCTGACAACCTATCCTACAGTAAGGATCATTTGCCCGGGACACCATGCATCATCTCAAGGTGCCCAGGTTTCAATGATTTTCTTCTATTTAAACCCCAGGTCATTTACATTCAAGGAAATCCTTTGAGTAAAATGCAAATAGCTACCAATTGTAATAGAAGAACTTAAAGATTTAATAAATTCTGGAAATATTTGTATTCGACTTTAGGGTTTTAGGTGAGGCAGATTGTAGTACTGGACAATTCCTCACTCAGATTATCATCTAGAAGGGAACATTTAATTGATGAAAGCTCATAAAAAGAAGATTCTGAACAACTTAGGGAGAAAAAGGGGAAATTAAATTGAAAAATAACAAAATTTGGTTAAAAGTAGGGAATATATGAGTGTGAGACCTAACCATGAAGGCAGATGGGCCCCTGGTAGGGGTGTTTCTGTAAAGAAGGAAGGGGTGACAAAACAGGCATGAGACGAAAGGGGGTGAGGAAAAAATGAATTCGGATAGAAGGATCATGAGAATCCTACCGTGTGTATTCCCAGCCTTAATGGAAAATAAGCTATTTTGTACAAGTATGCAGTAATACTGTATTACTAGAAAAACAACCACTCAAGAATGAACAGACTGGAAGCTAAATAAAGCTCTAAAATGCTGAGAAACATTTGTACATACCGCTGGCCCGGGGTAGCCTGTAAGTCCTCCTCCTACTACTCCGGACTTGACGTCATATGATTCAAACTGAGGAGAATAGTTCTGCAGCAAAGAGAACAGATAGATATGATCATTTTGATATAAAGATCATAGTTCCTTCCAAAAGCATTTAGAAGAGGTGCATGTAACATCTATGATTCACTGCTAAAAAGTTTCTGCATGTCAGAGTATGTGATCTGTCTGTCTGTAGCTTTGGAGAGTAGCTACCCTACAGAAATACTTCCTTATGAGATGCACAGATCTTTCAACTAAGTCTATGCAATGTTAATCTCAAATAATTTGTTCCTATATGATCTCACTCAAATTATTATTTCTAAGTTATGTCCGCAGCATTAGAAATATAAGATCATATACTATTTGATCATATACTAGTTGAAAGAGCCTTGAGATCATATAGTCTGATCTTCTCATTTTGAGCAGAAAAAATGAAGAGGTCAAATTACTTTACCAACATTTAATGATGCAAGTAAAATTTGTGTCCCCTGGCTTCTGGTTTACATGCCTATCAAATTACCTCCTCCCAAAGTAAACATCCCCATAGAAAATAGGCACAAGAATATGAGAAAAGTTAATTTGCTTATTGGATTTCTTTGCAGATTATTTTGTTTTGAATTTCAGGAGTACAAATGAGTTATGTCTGGTACCAGGATAAGAATAAGTTAGATGATATGCTTTGCTTTCTGTTGAATTGAATTTTGAACAGCATTTTTTTTTTACACTCAGAGTGATTTGTGCATATGTGGTTTCGTATTCTCCTAACCCCATGTAGCAGACATTTTGTCTTATTTATTTGTTTTGGTTAGCTGCTTTACATGCAGAGTTAGTTGGTTGTCATGTTTTTTAGGAGGAGCAGGATGTGCTCTGAAGGCTTGGCAAGGGTAGCTACATAGGCTTGAATAATCCTGTTGACTTGAAGTCAACAAGGAGTGCTCGCAGCTCTTCAGCTGCTTTTTGTCCAGACTTTCAGAGGCTTCACCATTAAGGTTATGAATAGAATAAGGCACAGTTGCAGCATTTCCTGAATACTCCAGGTTAATTATTTGGGAAGTTAATGGTTCATTTCACCACCATAGTGATATATTTTATGCCTGCTGAGAAGTTGGGAAATTTTGCTGAGATAATAGTAGCAGCACTGACATTTTGAGAAAAAGTGAAATCTATAAAGCACTTAAATTACTGCTCCTCACTTAGAAGCACTAAATAAGAATTTGTTAAATACATAAAGTCAGAGAATAGATGTAAGGAATCCACAAAAGTGAGATGTAACATAGGCTAAAGAAAACGAAGTAGGTAGTTTTAAAGGGGGTGGGGAGGATGTTTTTGTCCAGGAATTTATTACCTGAGGACCAGTAGGGCATGATTCACAGATTCCAGGGGGGCCGGGAGAACCAGGGGAACCTGGCTGTCCTGGAATACCAGGATCACCATTTCTCCCAGGAATACCAGGAGGGCCCTAAAAGAATCAGAGACAAAAATTCATAAAACAGTGTAAAATCCTAGTGATTCAGAATCATTACCGAATTGGAGCTTCTCTGCCCTGTAAGATGAGGAATCAATATATGTGATATATATTTTCTCGAGAATTCATACACTTTTATCGAAATCACGTGAATAATTTCAGTGGGATTTATTGTATTGTATATTGACCTATATTTTATTTTTCAAATTGATATTGGAAGTGAAGATATTATTAAAGTTTGGGAAATTTAAATATTCACATGTACAATTATGGATTCTCAGTTTGAGTTCTTTTGTGTCATTATTTAAATATATAGTAGTAAAAGAAGTATCTGAATGATGAAAACTCAAATATGAAAAGGCTGTTGGAAGAAGGAAAAAAGCAAACTACTAAAGGAACTCAATTCAACCCACTGAAGAATGTTTACTTACTGGATCTCCCTTAGGGCCTTGAGGTCCATGACCATTAGGAGGGCGAGAAGGCTAATAAATGGAAAAGGTACAGATTAAATAAGACATAAGAACATCTTTCCCATGAAGTGTGTCCCAATTTGCATATTTATTTCTTATCCCAAATCATAGCCAATCCCTAGTTTTAAGCCAGAATGTTCACCTTTTACTTGTAATACCAACACGATTGTTTGGCAGACATTACTTTCTTTTCCTTTCAGGCTTCTATGATATAAGAACTATTCATGTGTTACAACATGACTCTTGAAGATGTACAGATTTTTTGTAAACTCACAGCTGCTGGAGGCTGTGGACAAACTGCACAACATTCTCCAAACGGGATCTCTGGGTTGGGACAGTCTAATTCTTGTTCGTCACATATTATGTCATCGCAGAGAACGGATCCTGAGTCACAGACGCATATTTGGCAAGGTTCTGGCTTCCAGACATCCCTATCCGCATAGGACTGACCAAGGTGGGAACATCCTCCATCAACAGCTGGAAAATAAGTTAGATAGGGTGTGATGTTATCTTATGTTTTGGTGAAATAGGATTTTTGTCACGCTCTCACGATTTTCCAATAACCAAAGTGGAGCTAGTTTGAAACAAAAAATGTCTTCCTTTTAGTAAACTAACTTGTATATTCTTATAAGAATGATTTTGCCAAAAAAAAAAAAAAAAAAGAATCCACACATTAAATTACCAAGCACATCACATTCTCTCCTCAGAATTTGCTAACTGGTAAGAGATTGCTTAAAATACGAAATCTTTCGATAAACTTCAAAATGGCACGTCATAGTGAATTTTCCTTAAGGCCAGTAAGTGTTTTAATTTAAATTATAGTAAGAATTTAATACCAACCACTTAAGCGTGTATTGATTCATTGTGTAATTGAAAACAAGCCTTTCTAGCCATCACCATCCTTTGCTTTAACAGTAGATAAGAGTATTAAACTATAATGATGATTTTGTCACTAACTCTGAAAACTTTCTGGATATTATTAAGCTAATTAAGAAATTCAGTGGAAAACAGATACTCCTGGTTGCATAAAACTCTTCCAAATTCTTGAGAAAGCCTTAGCCATGCTTATTGTACGTATTGAATATCATTCCGCTCCATCGGGCATTAGTACGTGAACGTGATATGACATAATATATGGTATGTCCTGTATAGATGTAAAAGGATTTCCAAGTCACTAAAAATAAATAGTGTTTTTTTAAAAATAAATGTGGGCAAGGGATAAGTAAAAATAAAAAGGAAATATATGAATCATGACCATGTGCATTTGTGACTTAAAATGGTCAAAAATTTGCTTCAACCAAAGTTTTAAACTTCTTTCCTAATTATATGTAAGGTACCCACATTTCAGCAGCCATTAACAATGAATCAGCTCAGGGATTGCCAAAACAAAACCTGCACTCAATTCTTAGAGCATTAGCTGTGGATTGTGGTTAAATACAACTTTAGTTCTTGAGGATTACTATGATAGCTTGCCAGTACTTGAGTAAATAAGTAAGAAGTTTCTAAACATCTGCAAAAATTTTTACAAACAACAAATGATGTACTGTTCAGGATTTATATTTTTGGGAAACAGTGGAATTTTATTTTCTAAGAGCCAAGATCTTTAAAATGTCTGCTGAAAGAGGCCTGCTCGGGAGGAAGCAAGTGGTTTAACAACCATATTTTTGCTGCCTTGTGACCAAGATGTCTTTGAGGGGGTCCTGAAGTTTTTCCATCTGGATATTGCCTACAACCATGAAGATCACCTTGATAAGGTCCCATTTCTACATCCTCTCATATCTGAAGTAATAATGATTTAAGTTCATGCTAAATACTTTCGGCTCAGAGGTTTTGCCAGTTTAGCAAAAGTTCACACACAAAAAGGTATTTGCAGAACCTATAGATTCTACAGCATACTGAAATTGCCTCCATTCCTCCTTTCCATTTTTGTGTACAGATACAACCTTCATGATCTAGCGCAATATTCTTGATCAATTTAGGAAGTGTAAAATCTGTTCTCACTGTGTTACAATTATCCAGTGTGGTCTACAACTAATAAAAGAAAGTTTCTTTGTTTAATTGCAATTTTAAGAAGGCAAGAATCTGTTTATTTAAAAAAGTTCTTCTAGTTCTTCCTCCATGTTTGAAGCAGATATATGAGAATATTGGAAACAAATATCATCCAAGACTTTGGAGGAGCATTCTGTTCTACTTAGTGAGCCTAAAAGCTAAATGCCAAAATGCTTACCTAATGCAAATGAAGTAGGTCTATTTAAATGGTGTTATGAAAGACATGCTTAAGAAAAGCATAATTTTTTTCATATTATTATGAACAAAAATAATAAGAGAGGGTAGAGGCATCAAATTCATTTTTCTCTAAATGGAACTGGCATTTTATATTTAGGACCTAAGTACACTGTTTTTCACAAAAAGTCTGAATGTTTTAATGAGATGGAAGATTGTTTAGTAAAATTGCATGAAACACATTCTTCAGTTTTAGCATTGGCTTCATTCTTAAAATGAATCATTTTAAAACTTTCTCTAAATTAACATTACATGTCACATTCCCAAAGATTAGTTTTAGCTCAAGATTTCCCCCTTCATAATGTGGATTTCAGGCTCCCCAGCCTTCTCGACAATACCACTGGTGCACAGCATGTTGACTACAGGTAATAATAGTGTATTGTATACTCAAAACTTGCTAAGAGAGATTTTAAGTGTTTACACACACCCCCACCCACAAAAGGAACCTATGCGGGGTGACTATTAGCTAACTCATTTGTGGTAATTTTTCACAGTGTATGTTTTTATCAAATCATCATGTTGTACACTTTAAAAACATACAATTTTATTTGTCAATAATACTTCAGTAAAGCTAAGGAGAGGAAAAAAAGGAAAAAAAACCCTACTAATTTATACTAATGATTCTTTCAGGTCTTTGTCTCTGGATCAGGAATATCTTTCTACATTAACACAGGACCTATGTTACAAAACTTAGATATTGAATACTAATGATTTATGAAAAACAAATGATAGTAACAGTTAAAGTAAGAGTCAAGCATCTCATATATTAAATATCTTTTCTTAAGTTCTTAATCTGCCCTAAAATTAACATAAAGTTTCCTTGTATATTCATCTTCCTGTGTCTATGTCTCATTCAAAGAATCATCACATCACTAAAATAGTGTTTTCCATTTGCTCAGTAAACTATTAAGGAAGCACAGTCTTTGACTCTTTAAAATTGTAGAAATGAATTTGCTAGAATTGGGTTAAACCCAATGTTATCTAAATGAAAATGATTACTTCGCCTCTTGTTTCCAAATCTTATTATTAACCATGTGTATTATGCTTTTAAAAACACAGAGGTCTCAATATAAAGGCTGAATTACCTTAGTGTACATCTCTGTTTTCATAAGTGATATTGTTCTAAGGATAAAGAAGAAAGTTGGGATGTTTGAAAAATAAGAATTAATGCAGTTTGTTTATTGCCATACTTATTTCACATGTTTAAAAGAAATGTGGCTCTCCTCAAGTCAGTTTCCATAGAAACGTGCTTGGAAGTCAGACTTTTCTCTGTTGCTCTATCTCAGTCACCTTTGTTGAAAGAATGGAGACTTTCATGCAGTTTCCTCTGATTTCTTGTTTTGTGCAAGAAGCTAAACCTCTTACACAGATGTCTCAGGGCCCTCTGGTTTAGTACCTCTGTCTAATAGTGTGTGGGAAAAGCATGGGAGAGTCAGGGGAAAGAATGTTTTGTTTTCGAGAGGAATAAAATATTCTAGTTTGTCACTTGTAGCATTTAGAAAATGGGATTGAGAAATTCAAAATGGTAAATCAAAGACAAATAATCTCATTTTTCTATTGGACAAGTAATAGATTTTCCAATTACTTCCTTTACTGTTATTGCTTAAACTAAGTCTCCCTGTTCCAATATGTAATTAATTTTAAACTCCACCTCTCACGCCATTTGATGTTTTTGTTCCTTATTACAAAACACAGTCCTCAAATTTATTTGTGGCCACACACACAATGCATTAGACTAAATCATCTCCTTATTGGCATCAAAATTATAAAACAAAATGAAGTTAGTAAACGACATAATCCACTCTTAGCTTCTTTTATTGCTTAGCTCTGTTTCAAAACTCAAGAGAAAGAAAACCAAGTAACATAATCTAGTATTTTTAGATATGCATAACACTTTCCTTTTTATTGTTTTTGTTTCCATTCTTTAAATGTTAATTTATGCTGATTTGCTAGAGTTTTATTGTTGTGACTAAAAAATAATGTAAATTATGTTTGTCTTAATTCCATTTTTGGAGTAAAAGTAATATGTCCCAAAGCATCCAATCAAATTGTTAATTTAGCCTGAATGATAGGTTTCTTTTTTTTTTTTTTTTTCCTCTTCTCTTCTTACTGAATTCTTTTCTGGGAAAAGGTGTTCTTTAATCTGAAAATTAAAAATAACAGATGTGATATGCAAATTATCATAACATTCTTTCCCTGTTATTTGAGAAAGTTGAATATTTGTAAGTATGAATATGTAGACTTTATATAGTTCCCAACTGAAATATGTTTTGGTTTTAAATGATACTTTTTGGAAAACATACATTTTTATTAAATATGTTTCTGCTGCTTATATCTACCAGAGCATTTTAAAATATGTTAGATGAGTTAACAAAAAGAAATTCAAGGAAATATCTATACATCCTATCTAGGGGGATAACTTCAATTTCACAATGTTTTATATGGCCAAGGTGGATCCTGATTATTCTTGTCCCCACCAGAAAAACCACAAAACAAAAAGCTTAATGAATCATCATTTCTAGATGTTTCCTTGTTTTATTCTTTATAGATATATGATTTTTATGTCTCCCATTAGTAATTTCCTTTAAGGTGATTAACATTTTGTCCTGTGAAAAATAAAAATAATTAGAGTGTTAGAATTCAAAGCATCTGACAATCAGCAATGGCATTATAATATAAACTGATTAGTAAATTATAGCAAGACTGAAGAAAATATATTCTACTTATTTTATTAAAATTGGCAAACATTTTCAAATTTTACATCTCATCACCAAGATTTTACATCTTACTTTCCTTATCACTAAGCCACTAAGTGCTTTAATTCCCTACAGTAATTTTATTTTGCGCTGCCAGTAAAACTAATACTAGGCAGAGCTGGTATAATTGCCTATGTGGTAGGCACTGTTCTGAATGCTTTGAACATCTGTTTCACTTAATTTTCCCAAAGGCCCTGTGGTGAGTGCTGTCATAATCTTCATTTTACAGCTGAGTGATCTGAGACACAGAGAAGTTTAGTAATTTTCCCAAGGTTGCGTGGTAGAAGCAAAGCTAAGAGTTGAACCTGGGAAAGTTATCTCTAAATTTGATACTCTTAACTCCTATATTGTATTCTCTTCCTGCAGTTTCAAGGGCAACTTCAAAACCCTATCCCATTATGATTTCTAAGCCCTGCAAGCTTAAAATCAGAGTTAAACATGACAGTGGGTTGTTTTCTTTTCTTTTTTTAAGGGATAACATTCTTCTCCAGAATATTTTTCTATCTGGTTTCAAAACAAGAAGATAGCATCTGGAGTTCAATTCTGTTGTTTATTTTCTCCTGACCTTATGAAACAGAGATATATGTCTCCAAGGTTCCCCTAATGGGATACAGACCCCCAACATGATTAACGTGTGACTGGGAAGCCCAGCATACATTTTACTGTATACAGAGCAGGCTGATTCTCACAGCAACAGGACAAACAGATAAGGTTTAGGTATCCAGTGCGAAAAACGAAAACAAAACCCCCCAAAACATAATTAGGGTGTCTCACCAAGATACTGATTCTGAAAATCTATTTTTCTAAATATTTCATATTGATCAACTCCTAACTTCATTAGAGCTTCCCTTCTAAGTTTGAACATTATGAACATACTCTGCAGCTCCAAAGAGTGTTACTCTGATTTTAATTCCCTTGAGAAACATGTTCACTTTTGTCATCCTCCACACTAAATATGATAGAAAGCATAGTTTCAGGAAAACAAATGCCATTTCACTGTAACAGGAATTTCTCACTGCAAGTTTTCAAAGCAAATTTAACTTTTAATAGGTTCTGGATCCTTTGTCTTTGATTTTTAGATCTTTTGGGCATTTTAACTTGGGCCCTCTTCTTTGAACTTTTCATTTTGTTCATTAATTTACATTTTAAATGGCAGTTCTTGACCCCAGTCATGGAAAATACAAGGGTTTTATTAGTTAATCTGAAAGGAATTCACTTCTGCTGTGTTTTCATTAGACACAGACAGACATTCTAGTGGTTCATGTAACTCCTCAAGCTGCAGTTAACAAATGATTTGTGTAAGAGTAGCTATCTCATTTTTTCCGTTGTCATTTTGATATGAAACAGGCAAAGTTCCCCCTTTGAAAATGCTGGATTTTTTTGCACTACACCTCCTTCTCCTTCTCCTTCTTTTTTTTTTTTTTTTTTTTTTTTTTTTTTTTGGGGAAAAAAAAAGNGTGTGGAAAACAATGGAACTGAGCTTTTTTCCAGGGAAAACTGTTTTACAAGAAACAGTACACTGAGACATTTCCAGAAAGTTATTGCAGACCTGGAAACTTTACAAATGTTCTTCATGTCCAGCAAAGGCAATAACATCTTTCATCTTTAAAACTTTAACTCTTAAGCAATCCACTTTAATGACTTCAAGGTGGTGATATCATTTGATGTTACAAAATAAAAGACTGGGCTACAAAACCTCTGGAAGTTTGCACCAGAGTCATCTGCAATGAAAACCATGAGGTTTCAGTAGATGGCACTCTTCTCTGAGTGACCACTCAAGGTCTGGCAAGTGACTCTGTAGGTAGAAAACAGAGGCTTTTCTCTTACTTGATTCTACTCCTGGAAAACTCACAGCCAACCGTTCTTAACCTTTTAATATAAGCCTGGAGATAAGACATCAATCCCAGGAACCTGAATTAGTCAAAAGGCACATTATCCCAGTCTTTCCTTCTTTCCCAGAAATGTTTCAGTGACTTTACTCTTTCCACTTATGATAGTGAGATGTTTAATTCCAGAATTTAATCAGAAGATCTAATTACCTATGTGTCTTTAGATCATCTGATGTTGAATACTCTGTGGATGGTAAAAAATGCAAGGTGTCATGAATGAAAAACACAAAACTTTGTATCGATACTTTATTTACTTAAAATGTTTATGAGTACAGAACTGAAGATAATTTCTGGTTAAATCGTAACTGAGACTTCTGTTTCTCTTGTTTAAAAATAGATTTACCATTTCAAAGTAGAGTGTTAAGCAGAGAAAAATCTACCTTTTTTCCCCTTTAGAATTTAGAAATGCATTCGTTCATATATTTTCTAGGATAGTATGCAATTTTTTAGTATTCCCTTTCAACGACAAAGTGACAAGAATGAGCAAAGTCAGATACTCTAGATTTAATGTATGTTCTGTGTTCTCTAATTGCCTAACATTTAACAGATTTTGGTTCTTGTCTTAACCCTGTCATTTCCTGGTTGTAGAATCTCAACGAACGCACTAAACCCATGTAGGATTACTGACTCTGAAATACATGAGCGATAATGCATTCTCTCCTCTTGAAGGAGAATTGCTTCTCATGATGTTACGCCATATTTTCTTCATTAGATAGGTTTAATTTGGGGGGCAACTCAAAGATTGCTACTTGATGGGTTACAAACTCTCTCCTTAAGCATAATGGAAAATAGACTCTCATAACCTGTAATGGGGAACTGATTCTCTTAAATCCATTTATTTTGTAATCCTAAAACAATTATAGTCCCACAGTTCATTATTACAGTGGAATTGTCATGGTAGCAAAATATAAGCTATTTCATTAGAACAGTTTTAATTAAAATAAAGTTTATCTCCTTACCCTAACGAAGCATTATTACTTAATAATATCTATTATTTCAAAATGTGGAATTTTGAAAATGGCCATAACATTCAAGCTCATTTCCAGTCTTTGAATATTGCTACCATGTGTTTGTATGCGTGTTTGGCAGTATTTTATCAGTAATACACTTACTTCCTTAGGAAAGTAATGTTTCATATTTAAAATTCACACATGTAATGTTTTTAAATCTCATTCTAAAATATGGAATCCAGCTGGGTAACATTTATGTTGGCATTGGTCGTGTAAATGGTAACACTGTCAGCCGCTAGGTGGCGAGTCTTTGTGCTTAAAATTTGGCATCTTTATAAACTACAGGAAATATAAAACAGACCACATTTCTCCATTGGTGGAATAAAATACATGAATTAAATAGAACTTTATAAATTTGTCAAGGGACCAAAATTCTTTGGGAGGGACGTGTTTTATGCTTCAGAAAACTTGTGTGAGTAGACTAGAAGTTAGTATTCTTTAGGGTTGGGCTATTTCTCTTTGAGATTCTCAGGACAGATATAAGAAACCCATATCCCAGAATTATATTTTACTATTCTCAGTATGCTGTATACTCAGCCGCCTTCTGTAACCTCCACAAAGCTAATCCACCAGCAGAATTTTCTTGTTAAATTTATAGGGAACACAAGAAGTACTTACTATCTTAAAATACTTAAACTTTTTCTCATGACAAACAAAAATCATTAGCTGACCAAAGTCCCTCTCAACTTTTGATCTCAAAAGCACACAAATGTAATGGCAAAATTTCATAACAATTGGTTATTTGCTGTAGCTAAAGAGAAATGGAAAAATAAAAAGAACTTGTGTGATGTAGAGGTAATAAAGGAATTAAACACTTTTTTCCCCTTCTAAAGTTGGATGGAGTAGTAAAACAGACATGGTGCTGATAAAAGATTGTCATCACTTTGCATCAACTGCAAACATTTTGTCAATCTTTTGAACGAAACACCAAAAGTTTGTAGTCTTTCCAATAAATGGCAACTCTGTGATTCTCCCCCCCCCCCCCCCCCCCTNGAGCTGGGGATCTAGTGGTAGGCATTTGGTACACTTGCCAAGGACTAAGAGCTGTAGCAGGTTCTGGGAAGGACAAAATGGGAAGAGGAAGGAGAGAAGAGTGAAAAAGGAAGGAAGATTAAGAGTCCTAGGGAAAGAAAGTGGGAGGAGGCAAGAGGAAAGAAGAAAGAAAAGAGACGGAGGCGCAGGGAGGACACATGGGGACCAGGGAGGGCGTGGTCAAGGAAGAGAAGCAGGAAACATGAGGAAACATGGGCTTGCCTAGGAAGGGGAGGCGGGTGACCAGTGAAGGAATGAAAAGGGGGAGGAGGTTCAAAAGAGCCAACTGGGTGGGGAGATAAAGGAGGGGATGGAAAGGGAAAAGAGGAATAAAGGGGAGAGGAAATGAGAGGAGCAAGCAATATTGATGTTTCTTTTCTTTGGTGGCCACAGGCTGATCACAAATGAAGAGATGTCATTCGGTGTACCCTCGGCCCCCTCCCCCACTTATATATGACTTTCAAGGACATCAAAGCTTTGAAATTCAACACAAAAACTCTTTTCAGACACACGTTTGCAAACATTAGATTGATATGGAAATCTTTCTGATTATGTGCAAATAGAAATTGATGTGCAATGATTTCTTCTAACATCTTTAAATTTAACAATTAAGTATTTATGTCTGTGAAAGTTTGTATCCCAGAGCACCCACCATTTTCATGACTATGAGAAACATATGAATTGAAAGAAATATTTTCACATAATCAAATAATGAAAACAAATGTGGTTTGGGGGAAATTAGAGCAGGAAAACCAATGTTTGCAGTTATTAGAAAATACATCAACTTTTTGAAGTCAAACAGCACCAGTATCTTTTTACCTTGTTTGCAGAAAAGTCAAATATTCCTGTTGAAAACACTTTTTTGAAAACATTTTTTAAATATTATCCTCATTAATGCAAATGCAGTTAAAATATAGGATGTGTGGAAAACACTAGATCCTTAGCAATAAGTTATTAGAAAACATGTATGAATCAGCCATGTAAGTGCTTGAAACAGAATAAATATAGGAGTGATGAAACATTTTTAGCAGTTTGAATCCATTTAAAGAACACTGAAGATACTTGCTTGTTGCCATTTTATAGAAATCTATTCAATAACAATAATAGTGTCTATTTTCCTTTAGATTATTCTTAATGCATGCTGTCCTTAAAATGTACTATCTTATTGAGAAAACAATGCTCGGTATTCTATCCTTACAAAGAATCCAGCATACAAAAGAGTGTAAAAGTGTTACAAGAGACCAATAACTTCCAGACTGCCTAAGGAAGCATTCCAAGATGTTAACAATCCAGAAGGGGAACTTTTTTTTAAGCCATTTAAAAAGTTTCCAGTGCCGCTGACATGAAAATGAGTTAGGACAAGAACATCTTTATCTTAGACAGCCAGAAAACTTTTAAATACAAAAATGACAACATTCTTTCTAAGCAAGTGTAAAAAGCACCATCACGGTCAGTTTTACGTTCCCATTTGGGAGCTTACAGATGCAATTCGCTTCTCAGAGACTAATTTCCCCCTTATACCTATTTGTAAGGAGAAGTAAAAACAAAAACCCCATAAAGTTTCTTGAAAGCGGTACCTACTCACCTTCTTGTTGTGCCAAAATAACAGTGGGATGAAGCAGAGCAAGAAGTAACCAGGTCCCCTTTTGCACAAAGCTCATCATGTCTAAATATCAGACATGAGACTCTTTGTGCAAAAAGGAGAAAAGAAAAGCAGTTCAAAGTAGCACCATCAGATGTTCCCTGCCCTTCAGCACCGGGCCCGTCATAAAACTCAGCCACTGAGATTCCTTTGCTTTGGCCTTAAATAGGAAAAAGTTTGGCTTCCCTCACTTTCCAGCCCCTTTCTGAAATATGAGAGCAGCACCCATCCCCTAGCAGTAAAAGAAGTGATTAATATGTCTTTTTCCCCTTATAGAAGACACAACCCACAAAGTAAGAAAAAGAATACATCTGGAGTTTGTGTGCATCAGTTTGTGTACAAATTTGCTACATATTTTATTCATATACATATATGTTTATATAACTTAAAGAATATATGCCCAAATGCTCTGCCCTGTGTTTTGATGAAAGAATTAAATGTATATATTTTTCATTTAGCCTGACAATTAACAACTGCTTGACAACATTAACAACTGCTTGATTTGGAGAAATTGCCTGATGCCCTTTTCTTGGGCATGGTTAATTTGCAAATCTTATCTTCCTAGAACTTTTTTATATTGGGATTTTGCCAGAATCCACCCTCACTCAATTTAAGTAGGGAACTGTAAGAGATTAACTGAAAGAAAAGCCTCTGTTTGTCCCTTCTGATCCACCCGCTCTGGGTCCTAGAAGTCAGTTTCAGGTGAATGTCAAAAGACTAAGTATCTGAGCTATGTTTGCATGGCATCTTAAAAGTTAGATACTTATCAGTAGCTGTTTCTATTTTTCATAAATGTCTTTGGCAAGCCAAAGAGCGATTTCTTGTGAGATTTCAAATGTTCATGCTGCTTGCGAAAGCCAGAAGAGAGTTTTCTAGAGAAACATTTAGCTTTTTCATGTTTTGACTTTGTAAGAAACAAGAAGGGAAAGGGTTTATCTCATGGAATATCAAAAGAGTACCAGTAGAAGTTTTCATTTTATCTAGATTGATATAAATATTTCCAAATTTAGATGTTCATATGTATAATTTCCAGGCCATGTTAACACAGCTTTCAGTGTAGTTCTGGGTCTAAAGAGTAATTTCTGGGTCATATTTGAAAGAGGGGCAAATACCATCTGTAAGTCTTTGGTAAGTCTTTTCCAGAAAAGCATGCTTGTCTGCAGTATCAAGATATTTTTAGTAAGGAGGATATTTCTTTATACCTTAGTCACCAGTCACCTGTATATTCTACCTGGGCTCTTCAATGCTGGTCAAGGTCATCTGTATTTATTTTACTTTTTCCATGTTAACTCAGCTGTGGCCCCTTGCATGTGTCCATGTGCCCAGAAAATTCTCTCCACCTCACACCAATTCATGGAAGTCACTTCTCTAAGACCCAGCTCAAAACTGTCCTTCTTTAAACTTGCCTTCATCTCTCTCTTTCTCTCAATTCATGTTCCTCAATGTTTACTCAATTTACATGTTCTGTGTATATTCTCAGGTATATATCTATTCTGTAAGGATGGAGAGTGGTACGCTTGCCTCCCAGGCCCAGTTACAAAAAGCACAGAGATGTCCCAGTGTAGATGACATCATCTGCTGACAGGAAAAGAGAACTGGTTGGACCAATCTCTTGCGAGTCTTCTGGTTTTAGATTGGAGAATCATCACTTGAGGGGAAAAGAAAAGTAACAGGGATAAAAGCAAGTTGTTTTACTGGATCACAGTGAAGATGTTGGGGAAAAGACTGTTACATACATCTTTGTGTCTTCTAATAACCTTCATCCTATACTTAGAAACAAAAACCAAACCAAAACAAACAAACAAAAAAAGATCTTGCATTCAAACTAAGCCAGAAATGTGATTCATTTTTCTCTAGGTGTCTTTGACAGTTGCATAAAAAATTTGTGTATCTATATTTATTATTTTATTGCTTTAGATGGTCAATAAAAGTTGAAATTTGTTGAATTTCTTCACTAAAATCATTTTGCAGTGTGAAAAATTACATCTATTATTTTTAAATAATGTTTTCTATGCTTTATTTCAGACATTACATACACCCTTTCAATTGCATTTTGTTATTCTTTTCCATACATCCCGTGACTCCACTGATATTAACCAGCTCCCACAGACATGTCATTTTGCTCTCTGCGTTACATTTGGAGCTTTAACACAAATCTAAACACCAGCACCCATGAAAGCACTGATGAATCTGGCTCTCCTTGAACAAAGAGAGAGATTGGAAAGATGAGGCAAAATGAGGGTGTGGCAAGTTATCAACCAAAAATTCGAATCTCTTCCAGTTCAGTGGAAAACGCAGCCTGGGAGAGACGCATCAGCACAGCTGTGATGAACTCAGTAGACCAGGGAATGTCAGCAGTGCTCTCTACAATTGCAATAAGAAAATCAATTATCTCCATCATGAGAAACACATGGAAGAGAACTGTCTCCTTGTACTGCTTCATTGTGTGATTTCTTTTTCTAAGCCAAGGAGATACATGATTTTTATGGACATTTTCTATATGTTTTCAAATCACTGGAAAGCCCTTTAAAATGTATCTATGACAGGATTCACCTAAAAATATACCAAACCCATAGCAGAATTGCACCCTAAAATAGGGGAATTTGTCATCCAATTGTAAAACACAATGCAGATTTTCTTTGCTATTTGTGGAGAGATGGATCAGTTATTTAGTTTACATGTGTGAAAACACATTTGGAGAGTTGTGTTCCCTTTAAAAGAATTTGGACAAATACCACTATGTGTGTAGTTGAGCTAGAAATATGGTTGAAAAATGTCGCGTTGTAGGGTGGTTGGGTGTAGGGTGGGTGGGTGGCAGTCGGTTAAGCAACTGACTTCTGCTCAGGTCATGGTCTCACTGTTTGTGAGTTCGAGCCCCATGGCGGGCTCTTTGCCGATAGCTCTTAGCCTGGAATCTGCTTTGGATTCTGTGTCTCCCGCCCTCTCTGCCCTCCCCCACTCACACTCTGTCTTTCTATCTTTCTCTCTCTCTCTCAAAAACAAATAAACATTTTAAAAAAATGTCATGGTGTAGATAAAGAACTTGGCATATATAACCATAGATAAATCCAAGATTGAAGCAATGACATCGGTAGTGGACATGATAGGCAAATATTTGAGTGATTTACTATGGCCGATTATTTGTCTTCTTATTCTTGTTCCCATAGAACTATATGGATAACTAGTTCTTTCTAGCCTAGAAGTTTTACTTACGGACAAGACTCACGTTTCCTTGCCATTTAGTAAAATGAAGTGTGCTACCACATACTCATTTTGTAAACACTAAATAGCTTTATTCCCGTCTATTCTTTTTATATCCTTTGCTGGTACGACTGAGGTTCTGCATTTCTATCTTTGTGTTTTTCGACTGAAAATTACACCAAGTTCAAAGAGGTTACATGACTCTCAAAATTACTCACTGGGATTGGAATTAAATAGCACAGTTTCCAATTTTTTTTTCAAATGTTTTCCACTTGGATTAGTCACTGATTGTGGTAAAGATATTTTTATGCAATTTAAGAATTGGGTGAACACAAATTTGGCACTTAATTTAGTATATCTTCTAAGGGAGGATTGTAAAAGGATGGAAAGAAGAGAAAGAATAAAGTTGCAGAGTTAACAGCCAATTTAAAAATGGCTATTCTTCTGATTTCTGGCTTCTCATTAATTTTTATGTAATTTTATAAAATTTCCAGTATTGCTCTAATTAAAAATTTTTTGAGTAAGTACTGTATACTGTATTCAGTATAACCCTATCATACTGAATGATGGGGTCCGATCTTAGGGCATGCAGGAGAATTCACATATGTGTTTGAATGTGTTTACATGTGTGTCTATGTGTATGTTTGTATATATATACTTTTAAGTATTGACAAAAATTTGAGCAAGTACAGTTTCGTGGAAGTTGCCTTAATATACATGTTTGAGTTTATGTGAAAGTTTCTGAAGCATTGTCAGTATGTCCTCTTGAATGAAGTCTTTATATACTTATGAATCGGTGATGATTCATTTGCCATCATAATTATTATGGTAATTATACTTGAAAATTCATAGAAAACTGAAATTCATCTCATTACCTAACACACTGACTCATCCCTGAACAGTGTGATTACTTTATAAATTTTGCCACAAAGGTGACGGAGGCTTGGATGCAACATCTTGTAGGAGTTTAGGAGTTCCCTGTTGGGTCTTCAGTTAACTTATTCATTCTCAGGATTGAAGCTCTTCTCTGCAAATCCCACTAGACTCTGTATCAAATATAATTTGTCATTTGAGTCATACTTAGGAATTTTCAGCAATATCCAACACAGCTGCAATAGCTTTTCAAATGTAGCCAACTCTGTCTACAGATAAAAAAGGAGGCCCAAATCATGATCTACAGATAGAAGCATTAGATAGGCCGAAGCTGAGCTTGTTGGATTTATCTGCTTCAAATGCAGACTGACTTTAATTCTTATCAATATTTTCATATTCATATGTCCATTGGGGGGCGGGAGCTATGTGTGCCTCCATTAAAAGATCCTAAATCTGGATCTTTAGGACACAGAAATTTTGAACTATCTGCCTCCTTCTCCCCAAAATAAATGAATATGTGGCCTTTCCTTGTTTAACTTTATGACTATTACTTTATACAACTAAACTGTCTTCAGGTTAGCATTAGTGTTCATGTAAAAAATATTCTGTTTTAATTTTCTAAAGACTCTATTTTTGACTTTGCATTAAATTGAGTTTTAAAAAGCTCTGTCTTTAGGTATGTTATTGGTCTAGGGAATAATACCAACATTAAATTCTTGGGTGGGTTGGAGCTATGGTAAATGGGCTCCTTTATTTCCAAGGATCCACGTGCAGCCCTCTGGAATATTAGTTTTCATATGGCAATGCCATTTTAATAGCTTTATATTTATATTTATTCATGTATTTATTTTATTCCTATTTATGTCATTCTTATTTATCACCTCATCCTCTTTTTGAAGTCGTGCACTGCAACCAGCGCAGTCCCTTGAACATAGTAGGATTTTGGAAATGTGAAAAAAATTTATGGGCTTGGAATGGAGTATTTAAACTATTAAGCATTCTCTTTCTGCCATTTTGGGGCCTATGGAAGACTGCTGGGAACAGGATTTCTAAAATGAAGGTATCTTTGCAAGAGTGTGGTCCAAGACCATTTTTGTTTGCTTAAGTGGGGCCTCCAGAACCAGAGGACGCACGTAGCTCCTCTTAAAATTGAAAGCACTTATGCCTAAGATAAAAATGGAATTCTATTTGGGCAATAAACGTTCTTCGGCATACAAAGGACAACACAGTGACTCCTGGTGGCCAACCAAACAAAATCAAAGTAATCTGGGGAGAGGTGCCAGTGAAAACAAGACATAGTTCCTGCCCAATTCTGAGGCAACCTTCCTGCTAAGGTCATTGGACACAGAATCTATATGATGGTATAGACCTCAAGGATTTAAACTTACTGAAAAGTAAATAAATAAAAGTGTGGAAAATTTTAGGTGTTTAATAATATAAGAATTTCTTAAAATTTACAGGAATCATCCTAAGAATTTGCTTCCACCCTTCACCATTTTACAGATGTTAGATACATTTCATGATGTGATTAAGTCAAAACATCTGACTAATGAAAATAACCACTCCAAGTAAAATGTTTCCACATAAAAATTATGCCACTTAGCATTAGCAAAGTGCGAATCTCTGGATGGTGATACTGAATAGATTAATATTACTTTATTTCTATTCTTTCATGTCCCTATCCACCCTTTTCATTTCCCATCCCCACCCCTACAAGAGGCAAAATACTTTTAGATAATTCCCAATATGCAATTCATCCTGACTTAGGCACTACATTCTTAAATCAATAGCTCTCTTTCTCTAATATCTACCCTATATTTATTTGTTTCCACGTTTTTCCTTGTGTTGCCTTTCTGTCTGACATGACCTTTCCTATATCTGTAGATGCATCTCTATATGAGCTTTCCTCTACTGCATTTTTAAGACTCAACCCACAGATCACCTAATATAAGAAATCTCTCTGATTGACCCTGTTGAAATATTTTCCTCCTCCCCTAACTTCCCTGCTTTTACCCATGGTTGTCAGTTTCTTTTGATTTACAGCTTTTTATCTCCCTTACTAAAAGGAAAGTTACTCTAAGGTAAGATTTAGGTTTTTTCATCTTTTTATAGCCCACAGTAGTTGTTACAGGACCTTGCATATAGTAGGTGATTAATAAATACCAATGGCATGTGATTTAAAATATGAAACACTTAATCCAACAAAATACATATGCAGTAATCTATTTTCTTTGTATTCGTTATTCATCTAATTTTCAAAAAAGTTAATAACTCCCAGTATTTCTATCACTCTGTAAGAAGAAAGGTCACTCTTTCCAGCATAGGAAGTCTTTGGGTTTATAATGGATTTTTAAAACTTCCAGATGTTATGAATTTATTTCTAGAATAAGAAAAAATAAACGATAGAAGTGGTTAGCAAACAAATGGAAAGCAGTCAAACTCTGTGTTTACCACAAGTATTACAAGTAAAAGACCACTAAAAAAAAAGTAATTTGTACAATGGAAAGAAACACAGGTAATTTACCAAGTATTGTTAAGAGAAAATTACAGAAAAGCCATAAGTCATTTCACAATGAATTTAAATAATTGAACTAGAAATACACCACAATTTTAGTGTGTTTTATTGGAGGATGGTGTAAAAACAAAAAAAATGGCATATAACTGTGTATCATGAGAACAAAATACTTGAAAAATGTGTTCTCACATGTTTTTGTTTGAACTGTTTTACTTCACTTGACTCAATTTCCTTGCAATTGAAATTTTAAAAAGGAAAAAAAAAGTGTAAAATAGCAAATCAAAATGCTGAAATTTCCCTTCTCTTCCACAAATCCAAACACCCACACAAAATGTAACACAACTGTTTAATGCTTTGTTTTATATTGCTTTCTCTATTGGTTTAAATTCCATGGAGCAGTGTGGAAACCTCAACATGGTTAGCTGAGCATGCCGACAAATAGAAGTCAGGTAACGGTATTCTCAAGAGGTCTCTTGTGTGTAGGAATTGGACTCCAGTTTTTGGTTGTTAGGGGCAAGTTTAACTCACAAGTGGGCAGCTTCTCTGACCTAGATTCAGCATCAGGGTTGTATCATTCTTGATGGTATGAACTAAAGCAGTTGCTCCTAAAACTCCAATTAAGGTGTGACTAGCAATGGGAAGCCAGCAGCTAAAGGTTAGTAGCTTGAGGCAGTATGTGGTTAAACTGGGTAGGATTGTGTGACACTTCCCGGACTCTCCCGGTCTCCCAACTTGAAGTGGTGTAAGCAACATACATTTATGTAGAGGAAAGGAAGACGAAAGAAAGAAATATGTTTGCTAGTTATGATGATTAGCTAATTAAGAAGAAATCCATAGCTAAAATAAGGCTCTTGGATTATTTTAAAATACCAAAGAGTTATTATTTCCTATTCAAGATATAATCAAGAATGGATGGACTCTTTGAAATCATGTAAATTTTGTAGGGGAAAGGGGGAGAGGTTACAGCTTGGGAGATTTCACTGAAACTAACATCAAGTTGAAGAAGGTAATTTTATATCTGCACTTTTTGCTATAGCAAACAACGGAGCAAAATATGGCCAGACAGTCAATTGGGACAGCATGACACACCACTGGAAAAAATGATGTCGAGTACAAAATTACAAGAAAAGTAAAATCATTGTTGAAGCCACGTTAGCATACCCTGCTCAAAATTATATCTGATTCTCTAGACACTTCTTTTGGAAGATTCCCCAAAACAAAGGCAGAGAAATTACATAAATGGTTTTCCAGGCCAACCTTTCTGATTTAGTGTGCTGTAAGTCCCTTGCAGTGCTTCTCCAAGTAGGGGATCCAGGAAAATTTCTAGGGGCTGTGGATTTTGGAACTTCACCAAATTGTTAACGATTGAGGCCAATACTAGTTAGCAAAATCCTTCCTTGCTGTTCACAAGAAGGAAGAGTGACAAATGAACTGAAAGAAACAACAGCAGCCAGGACAGCCTCCTCTAGTGTCTCTGTGTACCCATCATGGTGTTCCCTTTCTTTCTTGTTCTTCCTAGCACTTCATTGGTACAGTTAAATTTTTTGGTCTTCAGCTAAAAAAGATAAGGGCAACACTTCTCATTTTCTCTTTTCAACAGCTTAGAATTGAGGGGAAATCGTCATCAAAAGTTTGGGGTAAAGAAATTGTAAGATACAGGATTCTGAGATGTTGAGAAAGAACGCCGAGGTATGCACCATATTGAATGACCACATTCCCAAACTGCTTAATTTGTTTTCTGATATTTGTTTATTTATTATGGTAGTTTATTTGATCACGCATAGTTATTATTTTATATTTCCTGCAAAACCAAGCTCCACGGAGAACAGATTGCTCCTGTTCTTGTGGTCACCGTTTCTCTAGCACCTAGTGTGCAGTCTCAAAGAAGAATCTCTCCCTAAGGACCTGTGAGCGGAGGAGACGCTGAGAATCTAGTCCAAAGCCAATGACTCTAAGTTCATTAGTGATTTCACTGTTTTTCCAGTCTAATTTATATAATTTAAATTTTAAAGACCTCCCAATTCTCAACCTTGAATAGTGGCTTTATAAGAAAGTCATCACTTTAGAATAAAAGTATCCATCTGTAAAATCCAGTGACAGTTTTCTTCATTTCTTTTTTTTTTTTAATCCCAAGTAAAATCCCTGCCAAATGAGAGAAATGCAAGGAAACTCAAATAATTTGCTGGAGGCAAGTTTATTAACATTTTCCCAAACATATCTTATTTGAACTGTTTATTTTGGATCCATATCCAAGAGATAATTTTTTTAAAGCCTTATAAGAAAAAGCTTGGCCCATTGATGCTGGTTTGCACAGATAAAGGCAAGGAATGGGATTGAGTGAAGAAGAAGTCTTCCACAATTAAAATATTCTCAGAAATTGTTGTTGCCTGTGTCATCTAACCACTTAGTCCCAAAAAGTGCTAAGCAGAGAGCTCCAAACATCTCATAATAAAATCTGAAAACTGTCAAATATCTAAAGCTTAATGCGGCTCCTAGCATGTAAAGTGCTCAGTAAATATCTGTTTAATGAAGCAGGTTTGCATGCTTTTATTTTATTAGTATGGAGAAGGGTATTGTCATGGAAAAATAATTGTGGATGATTGTAATGAAAACAATAAACAAAGCCTTTCTTAATAATGGTAATAGCAATTCTTATACAGTAAGACCTTGGTTTGCAAGGATAATTTATTATGGAAACATGTTTGCAATCTAAAACACTTGTATATCAAAGTGCATTTCAAGAACCATTCGCTCAGTTGTGATCATGTGCCTTTAGGCGTCACATACTACTCATTTTGCCAGACATCACTCATTCATCAAGTTAAAATTTATTGGAAATGTTTGTTCATCTTGTGGAACACTCACAGAACAAGTTACTCATAATCTGAGGTTTACTGTATTTGTGTTCAATATATTTAAAATATAATATATAAAAGTATTATATATGTATTTCATTTAATCCTCACTACCACCTTCTGAGCTTATACTTCTATACCTGTTTTACAGATGAGTACAATGGCCTGCAAAGGATCACCTTGGCAGTGACTGCAAAATGAATGCAAAGCCAAGATTCAAACCTGGGAAGTCTGGTTCTGGAATGCACTCTTTTTATCCCCGTATAGTATGTTGAATTGAGTAGCATTAATTTCTTTGAAAGAAATCAGAAACATTAAATGAGCATTTTCTCAATGAAATATTTTGGGTAACTATACTTAGTTCAGCTTGCTTTCTCAATTGCATTCTTGTTTGAAATATATTATTTTGAATATTTCCATTGGTGGATCCATGAAGGGCAGGCTTAATTTTGGTTTATTTATTTTATTCTATTTTTCTAGACTACCCAAAACAATTTGCTGCAATTTCTGACAAGTAAATAGGAATAAACAAGTTGAGTGAAATTGCATCAAAAAGCAAAATGTGAGGGGTGCCTGGGTGGCTCAGTCCATTAAGCGTTGGCCTTCCGCTAGGGTCATGATCTCATGATTTATGAATTCAAGCCCTGCATCAGTCTCTGTGCTGACAGCTAAGAGCCTGGAACCTGCTTCGGGTTCTGTGTCTCCCTCTGTCTCTGCTCCTTCCCCCGCTCATGGGCTCTCAAAAATAAATAAACATTAAAAAAAATGTTAACGTGAATATAAAGTAATAGTTCCACTTTTCTTGCATGTCTCCTAAAATGATTCAAAACACCATTCCATAGAATAGATCCAAAAGTGTTTTTTCTAAAAAATAATATGAGGAGATAGTCTAAGAGGTCTCCTTTCAGTTGTGTTAGTTAAAATAAAAAGAGAGAGAGAGAGGATAAAAAAAAGTCTCAGTACTCTGTGGAATTTAAGTTAGTGAAAGAGTCCTTTGAACCTACTGTTGTGCATGGAGATGCTGTGACTATACCTTGGAATGCAGAGATCTGTATAATGAGCTGTCTGGTTGTGAGAAGAGTCTCACTCCTCTACAAAATAATATATTTTTAATCCTATTTATGTTTTTCTCAGAATCTGTAAGGATAGTCCAAGTTTACTGTAGTCAATATTAAGTTAGAATTGGAGAAGTAAAACCAGAAAGTGAAAAATTAGGCCTTCCCCTCCCCTCAGGCTCTGTCCACGTTGTACACTGTACAAGATGATCCCATCCTGACAGTGCAGAAATGAATAGTTTCCAGCAAAACTTACACACGTGGCAGGCGCTGTCCCAAAATGACATACTGAGACAAATATTTCCAAAGGATCATAGGTTTTACTTTACAACAGTACTCCCTAGACTTTTCCAACATTTCTCAACTTGACCTTCTCTTTATCATTTTCTCTCTTGATCATTTTTTCAAGAAAGAGTTGATTAATTTTCAATTTCTTCAAAGAAAATTTGTTAATCAGAGAAATTTTTATTTTGATGTACATGTTATTTAGTGACAAGAAGCAAATGAAGAATACATAAAACAAACTGGGAGACAACTATGGATTAACAAATAAATTAAAGCAGCTAACCAAATCCAATGTTTATTGTATTTCTTTTTAAAATTTTATTTTGTTTTTACACTTTAATCATTTGATTGATGTGCCATTTCCTTTCACTCTGTAAATTTGGATTTTCAAAGACATCATTCACTTTCTACATTTTTGCCTCCAAACATGTTACTTTCCAGCAACTCATGCAAGTGCCCTCAGGTGAATAGTGGTTTCTAATTGATGGTTCCAACAATTTTCATTGGCTTAATTAATTATGATACTCAAATACCTATTGTGTACAAGGCACCACACTGAGTTTGTTAGGGTATAAACAGAAAAAAGTAATGTAGAAGCCTAAGACGTAAAGCCTTAGCATAAAGTCACATAAAGCCACTCAGCATAAATTCATTTATGAAATGATAAGGTTAAGCATGATTTGACTGACGTTTATTCTAGTTTAAACATTCAACAATTTTCTTGAAAAATCATATGGGATGCTTTCCCCCCAATTTAAAAGAGGTATAATTATTTATTCAAATTTGTTTCTTTCTCTCAAAATATGTATTTATAGACAAGTTTCTATTTTACAAATAGCTCCCAAAGAAATAGATGCAACTCTTCTCTGGATTTAACAGAACATCATCCTTTGTTCCAATAGCACATTACTGTAAAATACAGGTAAAGAAAACCAAACATGTTTTGGGACACCTAGCTGGCTCAATTGGAAGAGCAAATGACTCTTGATATCAGGGTCATGAGTTCAAGCCCCACACTGGGTATAGAGATTACTACAAAAATAAACAAATTTAAAGAATAAAAAGAGATCCAAACATGGTGTGTGTGTGTGTGTGTGTGTATGTATGTGCATGTGTGTGTCAGATGTTAAGCTATTTAAGCTCTCTCTGGAGCTGACATGTGGATGTTCTTCACTTAAAGGCCATGCTAGATTTTTTTGTACTTTAAAATAGAGAATTATACATAATTCTTGAACGATCTGTACTGTTACTATGTATTTTTATTATTGAGTTCATTTTTGTTTTGAGCAGCTTGACTAATCAATGTTTTAATTTTGAATGGGAGGTTTCATAATGATGCAATAAGCTTAGAATCTCTCACAAATGGTAGGTAACATCTACTTTTTTCTATTGTGTACAGTTCAGTGAAATAAGCCTAGAAAAGCAAAGGAGGAAGCTTACCTTCTCATTCCACCTATAATGTTTCTTATACAAAGAGATCAAAGAAATTCACATCAAAAGAAGTACAGTTTTTAAAAATATTATCAACTACTTGATAAATATTGGGGCTGTTATTATCCATGATTCAGAGGCGGGTGTTTAGCATATTCGTGATTGCTGTGTTGAGTTAGAACAAACATAGTCTTCATCTGGCTGTCACATTGTAGTATTTTTCAGCTCTAGCAGTTGAGTCTGATTCATATTGCCCTATAGAAGGCTCAAGCTCTTGCATGCATGCATTCTTCAAGCATTTCTAATCAAATGCTTCACTCTGGCCTGAGAAAGTGCTGACAATAATGTAACCCTTATTTGTGTAGAGAAGAGTGAATATGCTTAAAAAGGAAAGAACATAAATCTCTTAATACCTTATGATTAAACAATTCTACATGTTTGGGGCTAATTAGAGATGCCAGCTTTCTTCTGTATACTACAGAGTTCCCATTAGAGAATTTTGGCAAAGTCTTTCATACTATAACTTTGTCAGATAAGTGAAGACATCTTCGTTGGATAATACTGAAATGGGAGACGTGAAATAAGTTTAATTAATATTCCTATAAAATAATAACTAATAAACACAGAAATTCTTATCAAATTTGTGACACAAAACTACATATTGCATGATAGCATTATGATTAAAATAAAAATATCAGAATATTGGTGAACTGAACAACTTAAATCAAGCTATATAAGAGATTAATGTAAAAGCATTAAAAACTGCACAATAATACGGTGAGGAGAAATATGGCTGTATAGTAGTAGTTGTGGGAAAAAAATTTTGATAGGTTAGTTGATCCTACCATGGAGATATGACTGCTGAGTTAGCCCATGCCCTCATTCATGAATCAAACTTACATTTATTGAGTGCCTATTATGTGCTTAGCATTATGCTAGATACAGGGCTTAGTGATGAAACAGACCTGATCCATGTCATTAGTGAGTCTACGATCTGGTCCGGAGGGCTGACAAGAAACTTTCAGTTTCTATTCAGGGTGATTAATGCCATGATAAAGTTGGTACCAAAACATTAGAAGGGGACATGATTCCCTCTATAGGGCTCAAGATAGGTTTACCAAAGGAAGTAATGTAGAAAATGACACCTCATATTTTTCACCAATCTCACACAAAGAGATTCATCCACTGACACCTAGATCCCAATCCTAACCTGCTCTATAATGATCTTGCAATCCTCTGCCTCTCCTATACTATCTGGAAAAGATTGAACATGGTATCATTTCTAACTTCCTCAACAACCCAGAATAGTCTTACAAATGTGAAATTGGGCAATGATAGATTCTGAGAATCAAAGAGCTTCCATAATACTTCTTGCATCTCCTTCATAACAAAGAGAGCTGCATTCAAGTTGGACACCCCAATAGCCTGTTTATGAGATAGAGAAGAGGATAGATAGAAGAAACCTAAAAGTCAGATCTCTTTTTCTTTCTTACTTTCCAGATATTAACCCCAATAACCTCAAAACATTCTGAGGAGGAGAAAACAAATCTACAAAAAGTTAGCCCATGAAGAAACCTTATTCCATAGTACTCTCCATAATGTTTACCATTAAGAGAAAAATGTTACACGTTATATTCTATTAAAGGAGTTAGGTAATTTTGTGATGTAGTTAGAAAGAGTTCTATCTAAATGTCTGTAATTTAGAGTACCTAGACATCTTTCTATCATGGCATCCCCTTTCTCCTTCTCCTCCTTTTTATTTCTTGTATATTTTATGGCTATAAACTCCAACATAGATTGATGGACACAAGGCATACTCCTGATTTACAATTTTTGCACTTGCTGATCCCTCCACCCCAGGATCTGCATATCCGCATATCTGCTTCCTGATCTTCTGCAGGTCTTTCCTCAAATTTCACCCCAGCAAGTACTTCTTTGACTATCTCATTTAAACTCTCACAACTTACCAGCCCTCTGCCTTCTTTTTCCTGCATTATTTTTTTCTAACCACTTATGATCCTCTGATATATATCTTATTTATTTTTCTGTTATGGTCATTAAAGCTAGATTCTAAATTCCATGAAGACAAGGACTTCTGTCCGTTTTGTTCTTTCCTGCAGTGCTAACACCTAATACTCAAGTGCCAAGTACTGGATGTGGTAGATCCTCAACAAATATATGTAAAATTTGTGAGTGAATAAATAAACCCTAAACATTCACTTCACTTCTGACCTCTTTCCTGAAGGCCATGCATCTCCACCCTAGAGATAGTGCAGTCCATCTCTTCTCGGGGTTTGGATGCAACTAATTTCTAGTCTTATTTCCAGTCTTTCTTTTCATTTTTTTTTTCACATTTATTCTCTATGCCTTTCTTGAGAAATTATTCTTAAATCTGCTGAATTGTCATTCCTCAATGTACAATTTGCCAGTGGCATTTTACCACTGTTAGAAGAAAAATCTACCTTTATAGAAAAATCACCTCAGCTTTCCTCATCTCACTTTGTCTCAGTGCCCACACTCCAGTCTTCACTGACCATCTGAAACTAATTTCCTCACACTCACCTTCTCTTTTACCTCCAAACCTTCACAGCATATATTCTGCTTCACACACATCTCACAGCTCACATTATCAGACTGACTCTTCTTCGTTCTTCATTGTCAGATGGTCTGGTCCTGGGAAGCTTTCCCTGAAGCATAGAAAGGCCAGCTTTTCCTGGTAAGTACCTGCTTAGCACTTGCACTATCCTAAAGTAACCTTCACACACACACAGTCTTTAAGTTGATTATTCTTCTGTGTCCTCTCCTGGGGCCATGAAGGAAGTCATCTTGTTTGTTTTGCTCACACCCACGTCTCCATCCCCGGAGTTTAGCATGGTGCCTAGCTTATAGGATGCATTTGATATTTGTTGAAACTAAAAGAGTTGAAGAAGGAGTAAGAGTGGATGAAAGGGCAGAGAGGAGGGGGGATTAGACTTTATCCTTTATTTAAAAGAAGACAAGCTTAGATTACCCATGGTGATAAATTTTATTTTAAAGGTTTTTTAATTGGATAATAAAACTGCATCTAAAATCCAGCAGAAAACATTTAATAATTTTCTTTAAGCCACTGTACTGTTTTAATAACCCAATAGCTCCCTACGCCTTAACAGATACCAAATTTATATCTGGAAAATAACTCACAAGATTGTTTTTCTTTACAGCCAGATAAGAGGTAATTTTTATGAATATATACAGATTGTTTGTTCAATAAACTTACTATACTTCAGTGAGATTGTTCAAGATGCCCTCCAGGCTAGGACATGGTTCACACAACTTAGTGTTCACTATAACTCAGACGGTGACTCCATAGATAGAAATAGATGGGAGAACCTCAGAGGTCATCTCAGTATGATGGATTTTTTTTAAATGTTTATTTATTTTTGAGAGAGGGAAAGAAAGAAAGTGTGTGTGTCTGCATGCATGAGAATGGGGAAGGGGCACCGAGAGGGAGAAAGAGGATCTGAAACAGACTCTGCATGTACAGCAAAGAGCTCAATAAAGAGTTTGAACTCACGAACTGTAAGATCATGACCTGAGCAAAAATCAAGAGCCAGACTTAATTGACTGAGCCACCCAGGAGCCCTCAATATAATGGATTTTTAATCAAGTAATTCTAAACCAGATGCATATATTATTTATATTTTCTTCAAAATTGCTATTAAAATGGTTATATCTTTAGGAGTCATCAACTCCTGGGAAATCAAATTCCACATCTGTCAGTCCTTGTATTAAATACAGGTTCTCAATTGTTGTCAAACTACCTATTCAAAACTTTGCAGAATACACAATACCTCTAATATTTCCAGATGTCTTGAACAACTCCAAACCACCAAATTATCAGCTTCCCTCTTACTTCCTCCAACTTTGATCAAAATTTTTATCTGCTCATGTCTTTCAAGGATACAGAGGCAAGCACTTTCAAATACCAACCTGCCTAGACCTGGAAATGGTGTTGTAGGAAAGGCTGGGTGGGCGTCACCAATGTATAGCCCAATTTAGAGGCTTTTTGTTCGTCCCTCCTCTCAGAGCTGTGACAATAACCATTCTGAAACAAAGTTGGAAATGTAGGTGAAGAAAAAGTGTGGAAGCAGTCTGAGTCTGGGACTGCTGCCAAGGCCATGTGTATTGATTTCTTCTCGCCAAAATATTATTGCCATTTTTCAGAACTCTGTTAAGGATTTGGAATCCATCTCTTTGCCGAGTCTGCCACATGTTACAATTCTCCTCAGACCATGAGCTCATGTTAAGGATAGCACAGCATCTGGTGTCATTAGAGAACTAAGCTCCATCTTGATGCTTAAGACAAGAATGCGGATGAGGGATTCCCATATATTATCAAATAGAACTTTCTCTTTCATTTCAAACTGACAAAATTATATCACACTAACAAAACAAAATGAAACAACAATAACTAAAGATTACATAGGAATGTTCAATTCCTTATTTGTTTTATTGAGTCTTAAATTTTTTTTGGTTGTGGTCAAAATATGCCCAACTCACATTATTGTGCACTACTTTTTCTCAAGTTCTGCTTACATAAGATATCTAAGACTATAGTAATCATTTCCTAACTGAATAAAAGAGTAAAATGTGGGAAACGGGACTTCAATTATGAAATATTAATATAAGAAAATAAGATTTTATCAGACTTTATCATTTAAAGCCAAATATCTGGCATATATTGTCACTGTTATACTGTAATCCTGTAGCTTTTTCTATTATTTTTGCAATTATTAGTATGATCCGATAATATGTTGGATATTAATTCATCACAAAATTATCCATTTACTGCAATGTGAGTTCTAGAATTTTGTGATCAATAAGTCTTGATATGTTAAAGTGAGATCTGAGCAGTGAGAAGAAAGAATGTGAAATTAACATCTGATATAATTTGGAAAAGGAATTGAGTGGAGTGAGACTTTGAGACGGAAAAAATACTTGAGGAAGTTTGTGAGGTAGGAGCCCGAGTGCCGGCTGGCTTATGAGAAGTGAAGACAGGGGGAAGAGATATAAGAAAACAGGTAGTTGGATAAATTCTATTTTATTTTACACCTGTAATTTGATTATTATCATTGGACCTCTATTTATTCTTTGGTCAATTAAAAAAAAACCTTGTATAATGAGTACTTTTCCCACCAAAATTCACATGAAGAAAGTCAGTTAAGGGACACCTCAGTGGCTCAGTTAAGTGTCCAACTTTGGCTCAGGTCATGGTCTCATGGTTTGTGAGTTGGAGCCTTGTGTCTGGCTCTGTGCTGACAAAGCAAAACATGCTTGGGATTCTCTCTGTCTCCCTTCATCTCTGTCCCTCCCCCACTTGTCTCTGTCTCTGTCTCTGTCTCTCTCTCTCTCTCAAAATAAATAAACCTTTAAAAAGGTTGTAAGTTAGGTTCAGGTTTTGCCTTATGTTTAGTCACAGTCACAACATTAGGAAAACATATACACATTGTATTTAATATAACCTAAACATTTACTTATTTTTTCAAAATATAACTTATTTATATACCTGTATGCAATTGCAGAGCAAAAAAAAAAAAAAAAACTGGCTTATACATAGACTTATTAAAGGTGGCATCAATTTTTCTTTTCTTTTTCTGAATTATGCTGTGATTCCTGACAAAGAGAGATTTGGAAAAGAACATATCCAGCTTGTACTTGGAGCAGTTGAATTTTCAGAGGTCGGTGTGTTCCCTATGAGGTTTTATATTATTGTGTTCTCATTTTGATGAGAAGCACACACCCACACACACACATATGTATACTCTGGATAATATGAACAATAATTCTATAATCAAGTAGTGCCAAACACTAGTCTCTATATTTATGCTTGTATTTGCAGCTTTTTGTTGCCAAATAAAACCATTGTAATTGAGTTGAGAACAGTGAAAAAGAGCGGAAGTCAAATTATTAATTAATATATAAATGTTGAATTTTCTCCAAGTTCAAATGCTGTCATGGCTTGCTTTATAAATCACAGTTTCACGGTAGTTTGAAAAGACAAACATGGTAGGAAACCTTGAAAGGAGAATGAAGTAGAAGACATAAGGAAGAGAGAGAGGCACTTTCTGTGTATCCTTTTTTGTAATTTTGACATTTGAAAGCATACAACATTCTACCTATTTTTAGATATAAATTAATATAAATGGTAACTCAAAACCTGAAAGAACACTGAAATAAATGTCCTAATTGTAATTCCATTGACTACCATAAACATGCTGCAGGAAAAATAACAAACTAACCAAAATAATTTATGAGCACAGTGTTTATATACCCTCAGTCTTGAGCAAAGTATGGTGTGAAGAATCACAGGCAAATCCTGAAGTATTTTTAACAGGCATATTGATTGTACTACTGTAGGCAAAGCATTCTGAAACTGTTTTAGATGCATTAAATAATTGAATAAATGGGTAGATGGTTTGATGTTTCACTCTGGAAAAACAATATATATTGAATGGTGGAAAGGCAAGTATAAGCCCAAGAGGTATGGATTGGAATTGGAAATAGTAGTGTGAACTTATGAATTCTTACATATGTTTATTAGTATGTATGTATATGCATGTTTATGTATACATGTACATATGTATGTGGGTATCTATAGTTTAGATAAGTGTAAATATATGTATGTATATATATGTGTGTGTATATATACATATACATATATATACATATATATATATGCATTTTTTCTTAGCTCAGCTCTGTCCAATAAGGATCAAGAAGAAATGACACGTCAGTAGTAGTGAAACCACCTAGTGGCCATAACTTCTTCTCTGTTACCACTCTTCCCTAAAATGAACCAAGGCACTCTGAAGAATCTGATACCATGTCTGTGCACAATAAGTACAAGATGCTTTTGACACTTCTTGTTATGCCATAAAGTAAAGAAGTACTGAAAAAAAAAGAGTGATGGAAACTTGTTATAAGGATACAACCACCAGTGTGAAGAGATACTTACTGCCCAAACCTAGGACAATTTTAGTACCAAAATAATTATACACCTTAATGAATTATAATGCACTAAATGAATGGGAATTAATGGGTCTATAATGATAATAAATGGAGAAATGAATAATTGAAGAAAGGAGATTTCTTTCAATACAGATGACTAACTGGTCAACGTGGAAGGAATGTCAAAGTTAGAAAATAATCATTTGATAAATATTATGTTATACATTGAATTGGGCAAAATTACGAATGTATGACAAACTTAAAAATATTTTTTTAATACTTATTTTTCAAAGAGAGAGACAGAGCATGAGCAGGGAAGGGTCAGAGAGATGGGGAGACACAGAACCTGAAGCAGGCTCTAGGCTCCAAGCTGTCAGTACAGAGTCTGATGCAGGGCTCGGACCCACGAACTGTGAGATGGTGACCTGAACTGAAGTTGGACACTCAACCTACTGAGCCACACAGGTGCCCCTAAAACAAATTTTTAATAAGTAAATATTTGCATTGTCTTAAAGTGTCTCTCCACAGATTTTTCAAGGGAAAAAAACTTGTAACTATACAATGGAAATTTAGGTACCTTTTTGATGAGGTGGTCAAAATTGACATCACCAATAAAGGATAGATGGATATGATATGTCTCCAGATGTGATAACTTAGAAAGATACAGCATGACTATGCAGTATACATAACATCAACTTAATCATAAGAAAACATCAGACAAACATAAAAGAGGAACATTTGGCTTAAAAAAGTGGTCTTAATTTTCCAAAGAAGACACCCAGATGTCTAACCGACACATGAAAAGATGCTCAACATCACTCATCATCATAGAAATACAAATCAAAACTACAATGAGATACCATCTTACACTTGTCAGAATGGCTAAAATTAGCAACACTAGAAACAACAGGTGCTGTTGAGGATGCAGAGAAAAGGAAACTCTCTTGCACTGCTATTGGGAAGCAAACTACTGCAGCTACTCTAAAGAACGGTATGGAGGTTCCTCAAGAAACTAAAAATAGAACTATCGTACAATCCAGCAATTTTACTAGTAGGTATTTACCCAAAGGATATGAAAATGCAGATTCTAAGGAGTACACGCACCCCAATGTTTATAGCAGCATTATCAACAATAGCTAAACTATGGAGAGAGCCCAGATGTCCACTGACTGATGAATGGATAAAGAAAATGTGGCACATATCTATATCATCTATATCTATGTCTATGTCTATTTCTATATCTATGTCTATGTCTATGTCTATGTCTATGTCTATATCTATATCTATATAATGGACTATTCCACAGCCTTCAAAAAGAATGAAATCTTGCCATTTGCAATACATGGATGGAACTAGAGTGTATTACACTAAGTGAAATGTCAATCAGAGAAAAACAAATACTATATGATTTCACTCACTGTGAAATTTGAGAAACAAAACAGATGAACATTTGGGAAGTGGGGGCAAAAACAAAATTGGGAAACAAACCACAAGAGACTCAATGATAGAGAACAAACTATGAGTTGACAGAGAGAGATGTGTGGGAAATGGGCTAGATGGGGGATGAGTACTCAGGAGGGCACTTACGATGAGCACTGGGTGTTATATGTTAAGTGATTAATCATTAAATTCTACTCCTGAAACCAATACTGCACTGTATGTTAACTAACTCAAATTTAAATTTTAAAAATGGGCCTTTACTCTTCAAAATGTCAATGTCATAAAAGATAAAAGAAAACTGCTGGAAAATGAAAGGAAATTAAAAATTAAAGGAAACTAAAGAGAGATGGCAGATAGCACCATATCTGGTCTCTATTAAAGAAGGAAAATGGTATAAGAGAAATTATTAGAACTGACAAAATTGGAGTATTGATGCTAAATTAGATGTAAATATTATATCAATGTAAATTTATGAAATTGATAATTATACTGTGATTACATCTTTATTTTCATATTTAGAGGCAAAGGACTATGTAATTTATTCTCACATAATTATGTATAGATATAACTTTCCCCTTAAGACTTGTAAGAAGGGAAGAATGATCACTTTCACCAGTTCTATTCAACATTGTATGCAATAGACAGTGCACTAAGGCAAGAAGAATAAATGAAAGCCATCCAGATTGGAAAATTAAAAAAATGGAACTACTAGGTGAAGTTAACACATTGGAGAGTACCAGATGTATATACTAAAATTAATTTTATCATACATACTGGCAACATAAAATTGGAAATTTAAGTTTAAGGAAATAGTATTTACAATAGCATTAAAAGATAAAATACTTAACAAATCTGAAAACTATGTACAAGGCCTATACACCGAATACTTTTAAATTCTGATGACAAATTTTGAAGGAAATTTAAATAAATGGAGACACATACCTCATTTATGAAATGAAACACAAGATAATATTAAGATGTCAATTTTCCTAAAATTGGACTATAAATGTAATGCAGTCTCAGGCAAAATCTTAACAGGGTTTTTATTTTTTATTGCTCATAGATTAAGGCTATTTGACTTTGAGACTTATTAAAAAGTTACACTGTCCAATACGGTGTGATCATGGTGTAGGGTAAACAAATGGATTGATGGAATATAATAGAAATTACAGAAATGGACATACACATACGTGGTCAATTGAATTCAGAAAAGGTACAAAGTCAAAATAGAATTCTTACATTGTTCTGGAATAATTGAGTATCCATTTATTTTTTAAAAATCTTGATTTTTTCTATATACAAAAATAAATTCAAGATAGTTTATAGAATTAAAGGGAACACCAAAACTCACAAACCACTAGAAGAAAAGGTGAGAGAAAATCTTTTTGATTTTGGGTAAAGTTTTCTTAGATGTAACACCAAATTCACAATATAGCAAAGAAATAGTTGATATATGGAACATCATCAACATTAAGAACTTTGGCTCTTTGAACAACACTGTTAAGGAAATGAAAACAGAAACCAAACATGGGGAGAAATTATTCACAAACCTCACCTCTAGCAAAGAACTTGTATTCAGAATACATAGAGAACTTTCAAAACTCAATAGTGAAACAGCAAACAACCCAATTAAAAAGAAAGAGTTTTGGGGGCACCTGGGTGGCTCAGTTGGTTAAACATCTGACTTTGGCTCAGATCATGATCTCACAGTCCGTGGGTTGGAGCCTCGTGTCAGGCTCTGTGCTGACAGTTCAGAGCCTGGAGCTTGCTCTGTGTTTCCCTCTCTCTCTTTTCCTCCCCAGCTAACACTCTGTCTTTCTCTCTCAAAATAAAATAAAGACAGACAGACAGAAAGAAAGAAAGAAAGAAAGAAAGAAAGAAAGAAAGAAAGAAAGAAAGAAAAAAAGAAAGAAAGAAAGAAAGAGTGTTTGCTTAAGTAGCACATATACTAAAATTCTAACAATACAGAGTAGATTAGCATGGTTCTTGCACAAAGATGACACACAAATTTGTGAATGATTTCATGTTAAAAAATTTAAAAAAAAACAAATGAGTTGAATAGACACTTTATCAAAGAATATGTATATATGTCCATGTATATATATACATATGGTAAAAAGTACATGAAAAGATGGACAACATCGTTAATCACTGGAAAAATATAAATTAGAATAACCAGATAACACTGCACACCTATTAGAAAGTCTAAAATTAAAATAGTGATGGGTTAAAATGTTGGTGAGGATGTATAACAACTGAAACTCTCATTCACTGCTGGCATAAACACCATATATAGCAACTGCTTTAAAAAAGTTTTTAGTTCCTTAGGAAGTTAAATATACTTTTATCATATGACCCAGTCATTTCATTTCTAGCTATTCTCTGAATAAAAATGAAAGCATGTATCTAGACTTGTTGACAAATATAATTTGTAATAATCCTAAACTGGAAACAATCCCTATCTCCAACTAAAGGTCAATGGATAACAAACTGTAGAATTGTATACAATGGAATACTACTCAGTTATAAAAAGCAATGAACTATGGACTCAGTCACCAATCTCAAAACATATGAAAATAATTATGCTGAGTGAAAGAAACCAAACCAAAAATGTATGTAATATTTGATTCTACTTTTATGAAATTCTATAAAAGGCAAATCCTTTTATGAAGGCTGAAAGCAAATAAATGGCTTTCTAGCACAGAGGGAGTAGGTAAAGTATATATAACACCTTTAGAGATATAAAACAATAAATGCACAATTGCTTTAATATTTCCAATATTAAAAAATCAAGGTGGCTGGGGTGCCTGGGTGGCTCAGTGGGTTAAGTATCTAACTCTTGATTTAGGCTCAGGTCATGATCTCATGGTTCCTGAGATCAAGCCCTGCATTGGGCTCTGCGCTGGTGACATGGAGCCTGTATGGGATTCTCTCTCTCTTTTCTCTCTGCCCCTCCTCAACTTGCATGTACTGTCTCTCAAAATACATAATCATTAGGGAAAAAACCCAAGGATTTATGCAATTAACTAAGTGAAGTCTCCTCTTAATGCATAAAAGAAAATACTTCAGAAAGACAAATTTTTAAAGAAGGGAACTGTAGATTTGAACATTCTTTACAAACCAGTCCTTATTAAAGAATTGCTTATTCTCTTGAAACTATTGCTGAGCAACATGTCATTTTTGAAATATGGAAATTTCATAACTTTTCTACGAAATTTTTAGTTAATTTGTATGCCTAAATATATTCCTAGCAAGTAACTCATTTAAGGAAAATGAATTTTTTTGAAAGTTTTTTCCTTTAAAGAAAGAAAATGCTAGATATAATGAGAATATGGCCTTGTGAAAAGAGGCAGATGGTTTTAATCGCTGGGGAAGGTCTTGGAAATATATTAGTAGCCACATGTTTCATATAGAAAATCACCTCCTTAAGATGCTCAAGTTCACAAATGTGTAAAGAATAGCTCTGTGGCAGGCAGCAAAATGACTCACCAAATATGTTCCTTGAACCTGTGAATATGCTAAATTCCAATGCAAAAGGAATTAAAGAAGTAGATGGAATTCAGGTGTCTCATCAGTGGGTTTTAAAATAGAGTGATTATCCTGATTATCTGCATGGATCCAGGGTAACCACAAGGTTTCTTAAATATGGAACAGTGAGGCAGAAGAGTTAGTGTCAGTGTAATATGATGTGAGAAAGATTCCCCAGCCATGGCTGACATTGAAGACGGAAGGAGCTACAAATCAAGTTATGAGGCAGCCTCTAGAAGCTGGAAAGTACAAAGAAAACTCTCCTTCAGAGCCTCCAGAAAAGTATAGAGCCCTAGCAACCCATCCAGTTTAGTTTGTGAGATCCATTTTGGACTCCCAATCTGCAGAACTGCAAGATAATAAATGTGTGTTGTTTAACACTAATTGTGTGGCATTTCATTACAGCAATAGAAAGCTAATACAATCTTCATACTTTCAATCTGGTATAAAAGCCTATGGCCCTGCCTGCCAGGAAATGACCATCCTGGGCTTTTATGTCACATGAATGAATGTATGGAAAGACAGTTTTCCTCAGGTCACATAATAAACTAAATATTCTCTGTGTAGTATCTGTTGAGATCAAACCAGTTATCTCAATTAAAATTTATGAGCTAAGAAAAAGAGGGGGGCAAATGTGACAACCAGTATTACTTCAAAAATCCTTTAATTTGTTTAAAAAGCAGATTTATACCTTGTACTCTTCCTTAATCATTTTGATGGATTTTGTCAACAGGTGCTCTGGTGAAGTCAGAAACGAGTCTTGGATTTTAATGAAAATAAAACTTGCTGTCACTTCCCAACTGGACAGAGATCTGCTACTGTAGCAAGTACAATTTGTTTAGAACTTCCATACATGCTTCTCTTTGCCAAACATAACATTATTATTATTATTATTATTGTATTATTATTTTATTATTATTATTGCTACCACTACTACTACCAGTACTACCACTGATATTTTAATGCCTCAATTACCTATAGAAAGCCATAATTCTTCTTTCTTTGCAGACTTTTTACATCAAAGTAAAGAACACCATTAAAATTCATAAAATTCTCCAATTATGTTATTAAAAATGGTGAGGTTTATTTTGGCACAGTTTATGTATTTTTGAGACATTCTAAAAAGCCACAGCAAGAGAAAAAAACTATACAAGTCTCTCCACACCCACTCATCATCATTACCAAAAACTGAGTTTTTGAGTGACACTTTGAATGGAAATATATTAGCTTCTCATTCTTTTATCCAGAAGTCATGCCTAACACTGCCAATGTGTAATACATGTTCTGACCACCCTATTCTTGACCTCATATGGCACCTGTCCTCAAATGAAGTAGAAGCATTTGTACAGGAACTAGAAATAGTGTGTGTCATTAGGATATGACAGCCAAAGGGTGTTTTTATTGAAAAATGCTGTTTGTTCCAAAAAATATGCCCTTCACTATTGTAGAACTGTCTCTTGACATTTTGCTGCTAAAAAAAATTTACCAACACTAAAAAAAAGGTAATTATATAATAGAGGTGCTAAATATTGCTTCAATGGCAATCCTATTATGGCACTGATATGCAAATATATCAAATTAATATGTTGTACACCTTAAATTTACATAATGTTACATGTAAAGTTCAAAAATTCAATAAATTCTTTATGTAAAAAATAGGACACATTTATGTGGTCTTTAATACTCATTGAATATTTTATATATGGCTCAATGTTTACACATATATCCAAAGAAACCAACAATTTACCAATCCCTCATGGATCTGAGCCTCAAACAATTACTTTCCTAATGAAATTTAGCTTAAAAATTTGAAATTTATTCTGTATAGGAAACCAATTGGTCTAGGAAAACTAGACTTATTACACATTTTCAAAGAGGTTAAGAATTTAAGATCATTTGTGTGTTTTCTCTTGATTTGATAATTATATCAGTGTTTGAAATCTCTCATTACTACCTCTTATCCTTTATCATCATATTTACTTGGTAGAAATGTCAGTGTAACAAGGTTTTAATGAGTTTGGTTAAACTTTCTCTCTCCCTTTTTTTTGTTTTTTTGGAGTTTATTTATTTATTTTGAGATAGAGAAGTGTGGGGGACAGAGAGAGAAAGAGAGAGAGGGAGAGAGAGAATCCCACGCAGTCTCTGCACTGTCAGAATAGAGCCCAATGTAAGACTCAGACTCATGAACTGTGAGATCATGCCCTGAGCCAAAGTCAAGGGTCAGATGCTTAACTGATTGAACCACCCAGGTGCCCCAGAACTTTCTCATTCTATTCTGACCAAGATAGCCATATTGAATGATATATAAAGTCACAGTTAGTACCTTCTACAGCTCATACCCTCCTTGAGCCATAATGAAAAATTCTAAGGTAAAATTAGACTGAAGAAAAGTAGACCTTTTGTGCTTATACTAATGAATATGATAACAAATTAAATGAAATTATCCAAAAAGTAAAAAAAAAAAGTATTGTATCAGTAGTTGAGATCTATGTTGAAAAGAAATAACATATAATATCAAATAACACTACTTTCACTACATCAGTCAGTTCCTTCCCCATGACAATAAAATATATTCAGTTTTTTTTCTTTTGTAACTAATTTCATTTTAATGCCTAGTCCCATATCTACAAGTTTTCCATAAGTAAAGGGAAAGATAAAAAATGAAAGAGTTAACTTTTATTGGGGAATATTTCTGAAAGATTTCTCAACCAATGAAAGATAATTCAGCTCAAAGTTAGAAAGGAAAATATAACAATCAAGTAACTGGCAGTTGTCCACAGGGAAAGATTGTTCATGAGCCGGCAGGACTGGAACGTTTAGAGAGATGGAAGCTGTGGGTGGAAAGTCACTGCCTACATTAAATAAAGTGGGTTTTGGCACTGCTTTAAACTTGATGTGGAATCCTCTGTCTGTACACTTTTGTCTTCCCAGACACTCAGTCTCACTGAGGGCAGCAGAGTGAAGGTGGGGGAAGGGAAACCAGTTGCAGCAATATCCTTTGGACTTGCCAGCTCCCTGGAGGGGATTGTTAGAGGCCCAGCTGAGTCTCATCACAGTCATGGAAAAAAAGCCCTCAGTCAATGGTCTGATCCTGGGAACTATTCCTGAGAGAATCAAAATGGCCTCCATCCTGACAGGCTTACTTTGTTGTGAATATTTTGTGTTATATGCTTTACAGCCCTATAAATACATAGTTTTTTATCATATTTTATCAAAATCGATACACACTCCATTTAATTTTGAAATAATATTGAAAAATACTGTTAACAAATGGGCATTTGTTGATTTCTTGTCACTGGAAATTGGTGTATTAAACATTGAATTTCTTATACCCAAAGGACACTGGAAAGTTTAGGCCTTATCTAGATGTTAAACAATTCATTAGAAAAATGGCTTACTGGATCATGCTTAATAATATCTTGGGAAATAGGAGAACTAAGATGTACTTCATAGAACATCTGCTTTTATTTTAGAATAAAGTGCTAATAATTATTTCATTTAACATTTAGTGAAAATTGTCAGTATAACGAGCAACATACTGCTGTTTATACTATTTGAGATCCTGTATTATTACCATTTAGTCCTATTTGTTTTCACCACCTGCAGTACCTGAATTTCCCTGTTATCATGAATCCTCAGACAAATGAACTTCTCTGAATATTGTTTCAAGTTCTAAAACGGAATTTATTCTGATTCTTGTATGATAGGTAAATAAGACGTCTTAAAACATGAATTTAAAAGAAGCTCAAATGAACATATCATTACATACATTTTCCTGATAGCACATCAAATTGTTGCATTTTATCTTAAAATTGCCTTTTTGAAGGGCACATAGTAAGAGGAGAAAATAAAAGATGAATAGAAAAAAAGAGAAAAGGAAATAAATGGGTAAGAGCAAAAAGAGGAGGGAAAGTATGTTTGAACACTGCTTCTAGTGTAGATGTGTATAAACCTGTTCATTATTTTTCACATCCCATATCATTTTCTCCAAGGTTCTTCCAAACCAAATACTGGAGATAATTTGCACTAACTCCAAATGGCACCACTTTTACATATTCTCCAAAACTATCATGCCCTGAGTTGTGTACAATTATGTATTTAGAGGCTGGGGTTGGTGAGTGGAGATTAAGGCTCTCTGGAGACTGAATACCCACATAAAGAGGAAGTAGAGAGGTTCAAAAAACAATCTTCATAAGGTTGTCTTTATCTAGATGTGTATATCTTGTTCTTTTTGTATGCTTATTATAATGACTGCATTTTAGAAGGATATAGAAACTTGACTAAAATCATGATATTTTTTAAGCATTTCATGCAGAATCTGGACATTTTTATGTCCAGAACCTGGACAACTGCAAAGTTATTGAGTTTTAATGAATCAAAGTGTCAAATGTTGTTATGTAATTTATTTTGTAAAATAATCAGGATAGATGACCTTATGCTGTAAAACAAAGAATCACCACCTCTTAGTAGCTTAAAATAACAGAGATTGATTTCTTCTTTGTGGTAGGTATGTAATCCAGGTTGGCTAAGGACAACCCCCTCCCTGGAGTTGCTCAGGAGACCACCTTGACTGAAGCTCTGTTGCTATCCAAATATGAAGCTTCAGGTGTAGGTACTATAGGATCAAAGAACATGGAGAATTGAATTTCTTAAGTGCCCAGGAGTGACATTTCACTTTCATTCACATTTCACTGGCCAAAACAAGTCATATGGCCAAGTATAATTTAAAGAATGAATGTTCCTGGAGGGAGAGGAGAGTCAGAAATCTCTAGGAACAATATTAGTATCTACTAGTTTGCTTCTCTGATCATCAAATATTGTGCTCACTTCTCTTGTGTAGAACACACCCATCACCACCTCAAAATTGGCAATGCAAAAGTCTATTCCAGTCATTGTGTAGACTTTAGAATCCAGGATCTCTGAGTAATGTGCATTGGTTTATTCATCAAGTCTTAATGTGACCTCCCTTGATCTGGAGAATAGGGAGCTAAAAACAGCTAAAATGTGCTACCCTCCCAATCAGATAGACACACAATATGCAAGGATGGGAAAGGAAAACAATAAACACTCCCATTCAGAAAGGAAACAAATGGGGAACTTTCTTTAAACTCTAATTCATGGCAATTCTAAAATTCCAATGGGAAGATATTATGAGGTTCCCTATCCTGGGGGTATGGAATGTTCCTTGGTTATGCCCTGATTGTATTCACTGGGAAGAACTCTTTTGTTCATTGTTTTTCAAGTCACTAGCTACACCCTGTGGGAGAGTACTCCTTTTCCAATATATTTCTTGGCCACATCTTAAGTGGCCACTGGGGAATATGTACTTGCTTTCTTAACTCGTTTTCTGCCTTTATAAGGTAGGGTGCCCAAAGATCATTTAAAGTCTGGAAGACTCCTCAGAAAGTCAATGAGATTATTATCTATGTGCTTTTAGACTGCTCCTTGAGCTAGTAACCAGACCAACACTGTTTTTTTGAGATATAGTTCCCAGAACTACTACATGTCTTTGTTTTCTCTTCCACATTCTCTCTAATTCTCTTTCTCTCTCTTTCTCTATTTCTTTCCTTCTCTCTCTCTTTCTGTCTCTGTCTCTCTCCCTCCCCAACCTCCTACTCTCTCTTTCTCCTTAGTGTCAGATATTTTAACACTCTAGGATCTACTAATAATGATTTTTTCCCCCCTAATTGAAAGGACTTAAGAGTTTTCATTCCTAATTTGCTCTTTGCCCAAATTTAATTTAGTTCACAGGCTTCAGTGGATTTTGGTGCCACAAAGCATTTCTCATTGAAAGATAAGACTTTCATAGTTTGGGATGAAAAAGTAATTTCTGGACTCATTCTATTTCCTTTCCCCTCTGCTTTGGAAACTGGCTGGTTCATTTGTTTCTTGCAATTTATTGCCAAGCTATCTGGTGGTTACCAAAACACATAACCAACATTTTGCTTTCCAACGTATTCCTGTTGAGAACTACAAGTGCATTGGGAACATGATGTATCTTTCATGTTATTACAGGCCTTCACAAATGTTTCACCATGCTGTGAAGCACAGATCTCCAACTTTCCATTTTCAAGTATGATGCCCTGTCACCAGCTATTAGATCCCAATGACAGTGATACATGTTTTAGATTTTTGTTAAGAAGTACGTGTGCTTTAGGTATAATTTTCATATTCATCAAGACAGTCAACTGATAACAAACAACTCCCAAACTTTAATGGTTTAAAATAACAAAGGCACAAGGCTATTGTTTTTCTATCTACCATCAATTAGTGATTAGAATGTGAAATTTAAAAAAAAGATAGCATTTACAGTAGTACCCAAAAAAAGCTGAAATAATTAGCTTTAAATCTGCAAAATATATTCTGAACCTTTATGTGGAATAATATAAATTATTGATGAAATAAATCAAATAATATCCAAATAGTTAGAAAGAAAATATATTTTCATGGGTTGAAAAATTCAATATTGTTAAGATATCAGTTCTTCCTAGCCTGATGTATAGATTAAACATAATCTCAATCAAAATCTCCAGTAGATTTTTGGAGCTATGAAAAAAAAATATTCTAAAATTTATATGGAAAGGTACAGAGCCCAAAATAGCGAACACAATCTTGAGAAGCAAGAATAAAGTCAGGGTGCTCTCATTATTACATTTTGAGATTTATTATGAAGCTACTGGAAGCAAAAGAGTCTGGTATTAAGGAAAAATGGAAGCCAGATTAACAGTACAGAACAGAGAGCCAAAAAGTAGATGCACACAGATATAGTTAGCTGATTTTTGACAAAAATGCAAAGGTAATTCCATGAAGGTAAGATAGTCTTTTCAACAAATGATGCTGAAATAATTAGATGCCCTTATGTAAAAACAAACTCACATGCAGATTTCACATTTTATACAAAATCAACTCAAAATAGACCAAAGATAGGGATGCCTGGGTGGCTCAGTCGGTTAAACAGCCAACTTCAGCTCAAGTCATGATCTCACAGTTTGTGAGTTCAAGTCCCATATCAGGCCTCTGCTGACAACTTGGAGCCTGGAGCTTGCTTCAGATCTGTGTCTCCCACTCTCTCTGCCCCTCCCCCACTCATGCTCGCTTTCTCTCTCTCTCTCTCTCTCACTCTCACAAAAATAAACATTAAAAAATTTTTAAAAATTAGACCAAAGATATAAATGTAAAATGCAAAGCTGTAAAACTTCTATAAGAAATTTAGGAGATTTTTCTAGAAGAAAAATCTGAATGACCTTGTGTTTGGTTATGAATTTTTAGATACAACACTTAAGGTATCATCCATGGAAGGAAAATAAATGTACTTTATTAAAACTAAAACTTTTGGCCTGTAAGAGATACTAAGAGAGTGGATAGACAAGCCACAGACTGGAGAAATATTGCAATTCACATATTCGATAAAGGACATGTATGCAGAATATCCAAAGAACATTATTATTTTTTTAAATTTCTTTATTTTAAGACAGACCATGAGAGAAAGAGCAAGGGAAAGAGCAAAGAGAGGGAGAGATAGAATCCCAAGCAGTTTCCATGGTGTGATCAAGGCAGAGCCTGATGTGGAGCTCAAATCCACAAACCATGAGATCATGATCTTAGTTGAAATCAAGAGATGGTTGCTTAACCAACTAAGTCACCCAGGTGCCCCACAAAGAACTCTTAAAACAGTACAGATTTATTTTGTGCTATGCTACATGTCACTGAAGATTGGTAGTGATTTTGTTCATCATTGTCACTCAGGGAATCAGACTGAAAGAAGGTCTGCTGTCATATTAACAGGAGGCTCTAAGGTTACCTTTGTCAGCTGGAGAGATTATAGAGAATTGGAGATCTATTAGTTATTCTCATTAGTAACTGGCATGTCACCTCTGATCACCTTACATGGGCTAAAGAAAATAATAAGACCTAAGATGTGCTCTTGGAAGAAAATTTCCAGTTTAAAATCTGGAAATTTTATTGAGCACTAGTAAGTACTCCACATCAGGTTACTTATATGTGCACAGACATACAAGAGACCATTTAGACAGTATTTATTAAACATTACAGTCAGGACCACCCTATGAAGGTGAACACACAAGTTGTACTTTCCCACAATGTCAGCTTTATCTAATCATAAACAAAGTTAATCACCATTATAAAGCAGGTTCAGGATTCCAAACTGGATGACATTTCACCGTGTGATTAAACTCGGCTTCTTACACAGCACACAGAGCAGAACACGGGACAGACTCTATAACAAACAAGATAACACAAGGGCATAAGAAGTTAAGGAACCAAACTAAGTATGCGGTTGAGATAAGGCCTGGGTCCTGCTCAGGTCAGCTCTGGGCACTAACCGCGTATTATGTTCAAGCAGTGAAGGGTCGCTGTTCTGTTCAGAGATCAATCAGAGATCAAAATGGCAGCAGTTGCCTTTTTTTAAGTTTATTTATTTATTTATTTATTTTGAGAGAGTGTGTGTGTGTGTGTGTGTGCGCGCGCGAGAACAAAGGAAGAGCAGAAAGAGAGAGAGAATGAGAGAGAGAGAATCCCAAGCAGGCTCCATGTTGTTAGCGCAGAGCCCAATGTGGAGCTCCAACTCACAAACCGTGAAATCAAGACCTGATCCAAACTCAAGAGTCGGTTACTTGATCGGCTAAGCCCCCCTGTTGCTCCAGTAGTTGCCTATTTGAAGTGGTCAGACATGCAGAGGTCATGTCTGAAGAGTCTGACAATTTGTTGCAAAAGTCCTCCCCTTTCTAAAGGGATTTGATTGGTCTTGGGCCCCTGCAGACCTCCGCTGGTTCTGCTCGTTCTCAGTTCTGGAGTGTCAGCTTGATGCTGGTCTCAGCAATATCTTGTAGCTGCGATACATTTAACTGCTTGCATCATGGCTTCACACAGGCTCTTTCTTGACATGAGAGACTCCATTTTGCTCTCTTCAATTACATATATAGATCAAACTGTCTACCCTCACCAAAATGACTGCATTGCAATAAAGGTTGTGGCATATTAAAAACAAAGACATTGCATATGTAAAATTAAGGATTTCATGGTATAGGAACCTAGTTACTTCCCACCTTTATAGGAGATTGAAAGACTGAAGCACTAAAATATTCAACTTTAAATTAGATATTGGATTGTAATTTAATCATTAGATATCCACCTTAGAAAATCATGAGGGATGCCTGGGTGGCTTAGTCGATTAAGTGTCTGACTCTTGATTTTGGCTCAGGTGGGATTGAGTCCCGCCTCATACTACGTGCAGAGTGTGGAGCCTGCTTGAGATTCTCTCTCTCCCTCACTGCCTCACCCCCGCTTGCATTTTCTCTCTCAAAATAAATAAACAAATGTTTAAAAAAATAGATAAACAAACATTAAAAAAAGATAAAAGAAAACAAATATGCCTTTTGAAAGTGACTGTATACAGCCAAGATTGTTAGAAACAAAATAACTTTAGAGGAATATTTAATAAACCCATGTAAACCTCAGTGGTTTCTTCTAAAGTTGCTGAATTCTTTGGTTCAATTAGATCTCTAAAGTGAACTTAAAAACAATAAAAACATGAGAAGGCCACTTGAGGGGTTTCCTGAGTCAAAGGAAAACCATTACATCCAACTGAGTTGTAGAAGTTTTTATGTTGAAAGAACTTCCATTTGAGACCTGCAAATTAATTATTCAAATTTTACTCACTTCCATAAGTATTTTTAAATAAACAAAATAACTTACTATCACAACCCACTGTCATTTAAATAGGTCAGACCTCTAAGTTTTTATGCAAGCTTTGGTGGTCTAACTTCTTTCGGATTTTTCCATCCTTCATTAAATTCAGTACAGAAGTATTAAATTAATAAAACCTTCTTTCAACAAAGAGTTGTAAACCTGTCACTGAAGTAAAAAAATATCAATAAATGGAGAGATCAGGAAGCTTGTTTCTTCAGATCCATGAACTTGACTGATGAAAGAAACTTAAGTTCAATGAATATGAGTAGCTACACATATATTTAGGGGATAAAGATCACTAATTATTAATCAATTTAATGTTTCTTCTTCCACTTCAATACCATAAAAAATCATAGGCAAGCACCACATAAAATGTTGTTTTTGATGGTGGTGGTGGTGGTGGGTTGTTTTTTTTTTTATAATAATCAGCTTTTAAATTTTGTTTCATGGTTAGTACTATCACAAACTGTTGGCCTGAAAAGAACAAACTGACAAGAAGTTTCATAGATCTCGGTTTTAAAAAACAGATGAAAGCAGACGCAGCTAACTTCTGCAAAGAGTATTCAAGTTTGTGGTCTCAGTGATAAATTGTGGGAACTAGGGATAAATGACAGCTCAGAGTTATAAACTATATGCTCTTTGAAATAAATGGCATATTGAATGTTGCCTTAAACATTTCAGGGTTTAAAAAGGCTCACAGACAGATTTACCCACAGAGACATTTTTGTTTATTAGCCTTTCAAATGAATTTCCAAAAAAATGAATATACTTTTCAGTTCACAAGTTTGTGCTTGACCCAATCCATATTTGATTTTTCACCTTTTCTTCTCCCATTAACTTGAAAGTAATAACACAAAATGACCTCATCAACATCTCACAAATATATATGGGTTTCTCTATACACTATAGACAATTTTCTAGCACACACCCTCATACACACACACACATGAATGCACACAGGAGAAAGTACAGGCTAGTAAGAGTAAATTCTAACATTTTTAATTTCAAATTCTTTATCTGCATGACCTTGGGCAAGTCATTTAGCCAATTTTGCCTTAGATCCTTTATCTGTAAAATCGAAAAAAGAAAACCAATAGCATCTATCTCAAAGGGTTTGGGGGAGAACTATAGGAGTTAACACATACAAAGAACAAATTCTGGCATATAGTTAAATAAAAGCTGGATCAGTTTTAGTCACTATATCAAATGCATTGTCTGATGTTCATGAAATTGTTGCAATCAGTTTCTTTTACATTTTTCTATCCAGATTGCCTTCATACCGACAGCTTAATCTGGTATAAATCAACTTCCAAGACATTTTATGAATGTTTTTCTCCAGGTCTTGACATTACCTCAGAGGGCATTGTTCATTTTCATCATTGTCACCGTTTTACTCGAACTATTAACTCCTTCAGCAGTGCATTTCTCAACTCCTTTGAATGTATCCAAGAACTACTGTCATCCAAAGGCAAGATCAATTTTACAGGTCTCTGTAAGCTATTTTAGAAAGAGATGGTATCTCCTTTGAGATTTTATGATATTTAATATATTCTCAAAATTTTGAATGGTCTAAAGCATCTGTCCCTGTTGGCTAATTAGAACCAGAATGGCCATCTTAATATAAGCTCTGTCAAAATCACCATTCATGTCTGTTGTCAGATATTTTTTGAAGGATTGAGGGACACAATTTAATAACTTTATTCCTGACTCAGTTCTGACTATCTCGTGGTCGCCACTTAACTTTACCTTTGTTTTCTTTTTCATTTACTTCTATGGATGTTTGGTTATAGGATAGCTCTAGTAATGTTCAATTACATTTTTTGAGTAAAATATTTTATGGGAAGATCAGTTGCAATTTTATTTATGAATTGTGGATATTGTTTTTTTGTACATATGCTTCCTGCCAATTAAATAAGTATAGTTTCCTTTTATCTCAATAGGAAGGGGTAAGGCAAATTTTTACCCTTTGTTTTAGTTTGTAAATCAGAGAGAGAGGTTATGAGGTTTCTACTAGAGCTGGTGATCACTGGGCAAAGATGTTCTGGAAGATGGCTATCTCTACTGCCTGGATGGACAGCCATGTTATAGAATTTGTGATGTCATCCCTCTCTTGCTTCAGCAATCCAGTGGCAACATCCTTAGGCTGGTTCCTGGCCTTCACCATGAAATAGTGGGATAAAGTGAGCCAATCTAATCAGATTCCTTCTCTTAAAATCTGAATTGGATGCACAAAATGATTTACCCATTGGGAAAAAGGGCAGAACTCGAAAAATTACAGTACAGAGTGACTATAGCAAATATATAGCATTTATATAATGAAGCTAAAGTTATGAGAAATCAGGGGAAATTTGTTGTGATAAATACATTAAGAGAATAACCCTGCAGTGCACGAGAGAAATAAGATGGATGCTAAGACTCCCTGAGTATATGCCACCATTCTGTTCTCCTTGCTGTCGTTCCCCTTCTACTTCTAACAATGTCAAGAAGTTTGTTATGTATTTTTGCTTTTTTAACAGCAGCATGTACAAATTTTTATATAAGGGATAATATCCCTATGTAGGAGCAGTAAACAGTATGCATGAATTATGCTAAATTGTATTATTTGAAAGAAATGAGGGCTAAGAATAAATTTCCTAATGATGAATTAGTTAGCACAGGAATGCATTGGACAATGACTTTCTGGAATGTCTTAGAAATAGAATAGTTTATCATTTGGTGGAATCAGTTAGATTTCTGTTTGCCCAGAGAAAAATTGAATAAATGCTATACTAAAGCCCTCTCGTGAAAAATATATTTGATTTATTTTTGAATGATTGTTTTCTGTGTAGTATGCCTCTATAATTATTAACTTTACATGAAAGAAAATTAAAGTGAAGGTAGTATGCATTAGTTTTCTATTTCTGGTAACAATGACCACAATTGTAATGACTTAAAATAACATCCATTCATTGTTCAGTTTTATTAGAAGTCCAGTATGGTGTACCTGTATTCTCTGCTCAGGGTATCAGAGGGGCTGAAATCAATACATTGTTGATTGTTGGTTGAGTTCTCACCTGAAAGCTCAGAGAAGATATTCCAAGTTCATTCTTTTGATTCCTTGCAGTTGCAGGGCTGAGGTCTTCATTTCCTTGCTGCAGAGAGCTACTCTCAGCTTCTAGAGATCACCCATATTCCGTGCCACACCCTTGTGTCTTCAAATCAGCAATGATGTGTGACATTTGTATTTTGAATTTCTGACTTCTTCTTCTGTAACAAGACTGAGAAAACTCTTGGCTTTTAAAGGATTTTAGTGATTAGAATAATCTGTAGTTTTTAGAATCAACCATTCCATATAACATAATGTAATCATGGGAGTAATATCTATTTTATTCACAGTTTCAAAGACTAAGATGGAATATTTTGGGAGTCATCTTAGAGTTCCATCTACCACAGTGATTTTTTTTATACATCTTTAGATGCAGTTATACTTGTTAACACCTACTTAATTGGAGATTTAGAATATAATTTCTACAAATTTTTAAAGTTGTTCAATATTTAATATTATTAGGTCAAGGGAAATTATAATTTAGCCAACATATGTAAAGAGATGAAATACAAATGTAAGTAGAGAAATCAGGTACAAGGTAGTCACTTCCAGTAATTTAATCAATACCACAAAGAAAGATTTTAATTGCCTACTAATGATAAGTAGAGATAAGGCAGAATAAGACATTTAATTATTTCATTAAACACTTAGTCAAATAAAACCTGTTTGGTGACCTATACAGTATTCACTACAGACACAGAATATTAGCTGAAATCTGTACTAAATAGAAGGAAAAAATTAAAAGTGACAACCTAGTCAATTTGAATATCATCTGCTGTATGGTACTAACATAATCACATTGAAATTGAAGAAAGAGGTATAAGGGATTCTCAATCCACACCCTTTACTTTACTGCAGAGGAATCTGTGATTCAGAGAGATTGTGCCTTCCCCAAGAAGATATGGTTATTTGATGGCAAAACTGAGAATAGAGTGACCATCTCTGATCCCAGAACTTTGTTTCTTCCACTACTGACACCACTGACACTTATCATAATCGGTTAGGACATTGTCTCAGGTGGTTTCTAAGCATGGGTGTGCAACTCTATTCAGTCCTTTCCTCTACTTCTGAAGAAGTCGTCACTGTAAACCAAATTAAAAAATTAAGAGTCCAGTTTTTAAGAGTAAATAAAAAGAGCAACTTGATTAATGATATGCCTGGTTATGAGAGCAAGGCATAACAAAAACACCCTGGATTTGGAATCAAGAATACAGGATACAAGCCTTTGGCTCTACCACTGACTGGCTTTAGACAAGTTATTGAATTTCTTATTTTAAAAAATTAAAATACACACAATAGTGTTTAAATTGTTTTGAGATACATGCAAAGGTACTGACAAACAAAGTAGAATGGTGGGTTGGTATTACCATTGATACTAAGCACCTAACTCCATGAACCATGATGAAAGTATGAAGGAAAGATGGAAGACTGAACATAATGTTAAAGTTCACGGTGAAATTTTCAACAATAGACTTAATTGTATATTATTGTGCTAATTCTTAACCATGAAATATTCTATATCGTATCATTTTGCTACAGATTTGTGGTGGTTAGAATTAATTCTTACAATTCTTTTAGTTGGCAAAGACTTTTCTTGATCAGAATCAACCTTATTCCATGAACTCTGATTTACAGAATATAATAGCCAACACTGTTGGAATCATTCATGTGGACTGTGGGCAGGAATTTTGGTGTCTGGACTCAGCCTTAAAGAATTTGAGCCAAGGAAAACCTTTCATCAAAATACAAGGACTCTAGACTTATTTTTCTTGAATAATAGAGCTCTTAAATATAAAACAAAAACTTTTGATGGCCAATAAAGGCATATTTCATCATAATTATCAAGGATACTCCCTCAAATGAAAAGTACAGTTTAGAAACTGATGAAAATAATCATTCAGGATTATTTCTCAAATCAGTTATAGTATTGTGGGGCTGGAGAGAATCAGAGATGATCCAGCCCAACCTAGTCACTTGACAGGTGAGGAAACTGAGATGCACAGCTTAATTTATGAATGCAGATCCCTTCTAAAACCCAGGGAGCTTCTCCAGATTTAATGATTTTTTATATCACTTGTGCAACTTTTCTAGCGAGTACATTTTCATATTTTCAGCCAAAAATATCCTCCAGTTTATCAAGATTGAGGAACTGAAATAGTAATTATTCTTCTTTAAGAAATTCCAAGTCTGTTTAAATTCGTTATCTTTATTATAAATCAGTTTTTGAAGTCAGCTTTACTTTTTGTTTTTAAGATATATCAGTGAAATAACAGCCTTCTTCAGGTTCCTCTGCAAAAGTGTTTTTCAAACCTGTTTGCATATTGAAATCAACAGGGGAGCTTTAAGAAATACAGATGTTTTCATCTCATTTCCAGAGATTTTGGTTTGTTTAATCTGAGATGTGATCTGGGTTGGGTCTTCTAAAAAGAATCCCTAGATGATTCCATTGTGCAGTCAGAGATGAGAACCACTGCAAGATTACCAAAGTAAGCAAAATTGGCAGCAAGAATCTAAGCTATTGGTGATACAATTCTGGCATATTTCTTCTATATCTTGTGAGTTCTTTTATTAATTGATTAGAACATTAAGTTTAGAGTTGGTACATTTTGTTTCTACTGTTACAAACATTTTTAACGTGTCTTATAAATGTCCAAATATTTGCTCAACACTGGTAGTATAAATACAAATAACATATATTCCATGTCCTTAAGGAAATTCTTGTCATGTAGGGTCAAATTAAGAAGAATTCATGTCATTGACAAATATAAGACATAAGAGGAATGTTAAGATGAGGCATGCATGGCTGATTTTGCTTAATAACATTATCCATCAATAATAATAATTGTGCATGAAACATTTCTATCTACATCCAGATATAGTTCCTCAGAATGCAAGATGTCATTTTGTGATGAAAAATTAAAAGAGAATAGTTTTTGGAGAGGACATCTGGCTTTTCAAATTCATTCAAATAGCATGGATGGAGACTAGACATCCTACTCCCTCATTGTGCTGGAAGTGTGAGTGATTTTGCATGAGTCAATTGGAATTAAAGAACAGTCATTACAGTTCAAGAAAAACACTTCTGCAGATCCTTGAACACACCCTGTTCATTCATGCTCCCCTTCAGGAGTGTGAATACTTCTCTCCAACAACATAACCATGCAGATTCTTGCCAACCTGAGGTGTAGGATCTAGAAGGTATATAAATAGCTATGAGGAACAGATGACAAAATTTGTTTTTATAAAATGAGTAACCTAAAATAGGAAGTCTCTGCTATTGAAAGGAATTGAAAACCAAGTTTCCTTCTAAGTACAATTTCCATTTTATATTTGATTTTATGCACATATGAAATAAATTTTTAAAACACTTGAAAAATAACACACGCAACTTTCAACAAATTAAAATATGCATTTTGTCTATTTGGTGTATATGCTATGGACTAACTATTTAATGTAAACTTCAAATACTATTTGGTACTATTTGAGTATAATGATAATCATAATACAAGTTCAGTGAATGAGGGTAAAAAATGAATCTCTATATGATGAGATTTACCAAAATTGAAATTAAAATTCTTAGAGAACTAGACTAAGCTCTCTGAAGTTGTAATATTTTTTTGCTCTTAGATGCTTCTTTTTTCACAAATTTTTTAATTGAGATATAATTGAGTGATATAAGACATTATATAAGTTTAAGGGGTACAATATTGCTTTAATATATTTATATTACATTATGATTGCCATTGTAGCACTAGCTAACACCTTTGTGGTACCACATAGTTATTAATTCTTCTAGTGGTGGGAACAATTAAGATCTATCTAAGCAAGTTTAATGTGCAGCATTATTCACAAAAGCCAAGATCTGGAAATAACTTAGTGTCTGTCAATGGATGAATGTTTAAAGAAGATGTGATGTGTACACTAACTTGGCTATGAGAAAAAAGGAAATCCTACCATTTTCAATGACGTGGCTGGAACTTGAGGACATTATGCTAAGTGAGATGAGTCAGACAAAGAAAGACAAATACTTTAGGATATCTCTGATATACGGAATGTAAAAGAAATGAACTCCAAAAAACAAGTAGTGGAATGGTGGTTAACAGGAGCTCAGAATGTGGGGAATAAGAGATGTTGTTTAGGGTGCATACTTGGAACTAGTAGATAGGTAAGACCTGGTGATCTAATGCACAGGAACATTCTTAGCTACCAGGACAGTGTCTGGCAGATTTATTTGTTGACTGAATGAAGAGGGGTCTTTATAAGCCAAATGTACATTTGCCATGTTCTCGTTCAAAAGTATTCAGAGTCTGGTCTTAGTGTTTCCTGCCACTAGTTGTTTTTTAATAGCTTTTTTTCAAAAAGAAAGAATGTCTTATACAAATTTTGATTTGATGACACTAACAATAAAGTGACACATAATAATTACTTTATTACATTATAGGACACATTTAGCTGAGAATTTTATGACTGATAACTAATCTTAGAATCAATGAACACCTAAAAAAAAACATTTTCAAATACAAATATAGAATGCATTTGATATCTTGTGTGGTAATTAAAAATCACATTTATACCTTTACAGATGTTACATATGTATTGAATTTATACATTGACTTCCAAAGAATTGACTATGATAATATATTGACTACATAGCCTTTTGATATAGATTCTTTATCAGTGACATGTAATTTTTTGAGGCTTGGAAATAGCTCAAAGATGGCAATAACTACCATAAATTATATAAACCCCTTAAATGATGGTTCTCTTATTTTTTGCATGTGTTTCCAACATGTGGCTGATAAATCACCAGCAATGTTCAAGTTTGACCAATTGAAATTAAAATCAGATGCTTTTTCAAAGGCCCAGTAAAGCATTGCCCAGAAAATTCCCGTTGCTTCTCTCTAGTCATATATAAGTTAAAGTGTAATGTACTATCACTTTTGAATTTACTGGGTGGCTCAGTCAGTCAAGCGTCTGACACTTGATTTTGGCTCAGATCATGATCTCAAGGTTTGTGAGATCAAGTCCTGGATCAGACTCCACATTGACAGTGCCGAGCCTGCTTGGGATTCTCTCTCTTCCTCTCTCTCTGCCCCTGCCCCACTCATGCTCTTTCTCCCTCTCCAGCCCTCAAAATAAATAAACTTAAAAAAAAAAAGGATGTTAAAAGTATCTCTTCCTAAATTACAAAAGCCTACTCTCAATCTAAATTTCACAGTGGGAAATGGGGAGGGCCCAGCTCCCTTAAATATTTATCATTATATATTATGATAAAAATGCATATTACTTATGTATATATGTTTGTGTGTATGTGTGTATATATATACATATATACATGTATGCCAACTATATGTTTCAAGTCATAGATACATAAGAGTCAGAATTTTGCATTATGAAAATAAAGAAGTGCAATATATACAAAGTTGTATATCACTCTTGCTGCTAACCATTCATAAATATTACTAAGATGCACATGGTTAAGAGTGCCAGCATTTTTTTAGAGAATTTATTTAATGTTGATTCCTTTATTTTTGAGAGAGACAGAGAGAGGGAGGGGGAGGGACAGAGAGAGGGGAGACAGAATCCAAAGAATGCTTTCAGTGCAAAGCCCTACAGGGGACAAAACCTACTAACCTTGAGATAATGACAACCTGAGCTCAAGTCAGTCGCTTAACTGACTGAGCCACCCAGGCTCCCCAAAAATCAGCATATTTTGAGTCAATTTTCCTTAATCAAATGTATTCATGTAGATCAAAAAACCACTCCATTATTATGTTATATTATAACATAATAACATATTATGTTATGTTCTATTGTAATGTTATCAAAAAATTTTTCATGATTTCCCTAAATTGAATTAACTAATTTCTTCTCTACAGAAGTGGTTAATTTAGTTTCTCATACCATAAATATTTATTAAACATCAATATAATATGATAGGTCCTGTGTTAGACTCTAGGTATGTAATTGTGACAAAATAGTCATAGTGTCTAGTATCACAGAGAGGGAGTGGGAAAGAGAAACATTAATCCTTTTGTTATACAAATTGTTGTCTGATACAGAACAATGGTAAGTGCTATGAAATACTGACAAATTGTGCTACCAGAGTCCATAACAAAGGCTTTCGACCTCATCCCTGGTGTTTGGGAATTATTCCATCAGGAAATGAAATTTGATCTGAACAAATATTCTTCAAAGTTGAGGGAAAAGCAGAGTATTAGAGGCGAGGGGAAGAGTTTTAGCAAAAGTTCTGTAATAGGAGAGAGCAACACACTTTGAGGGACTGAGAAAATGCTGGTGGAGCCAGAGCAAAAGGCAAGGATAGATGGCAGGAAAAGCCAGAGATGTAGCCAGAAGTGAAACCATGGAAGACGTTGTATGCCATATGAAAGTACATGTGTTTATTCTCAATAGGCTGCAAAGTCATTAAGAATATCTAAGGAAGGAAGAAAACAGTGATGAAATGATAGGTTTCAAAATATTACTTTGAAGGCAGTTTGAAGAAAGGATTGGACTCGAGTAAGAGTGGACATAAAGAAACCAATCATAAGGCAATTCAGAAATCAAGATTTGAGAAAATGGAGGCCAATACTAAAGTTGTGAAAGACAGGATAAAAAAGAGTAAATGCATGTAAGAGGTATGTAGGAATTGAAGTCTAAAGAATTGATTGAATATGGGAGTAAGGAAGAATAATATTTTAAGTTTCTTGTAGAATTTATACTAATTTAAGCTAGAATACTGTGTTGAGATGGGGAATGCTGAAAGAGAACCACGTAGATGTTTTTGTGAAGAGGGATTTGCTTTGTTCATTAATTTGTGTAGTTTTGTTTTCGTGGGGAGAAACCAGGAACTTTATTTCAGCCATGTTAGGTTTGAGATGCAGCTGAGATGCCCAAATGGAACTGTGTAGTCCTAGGTAATATTTCTATATACAGGTTTAGAACTCAGTGAAATGATATGGGAGCTAAAAATGGAAATTTGGAAGACAATAATCTCTAGTCACCAGTTGGCTCGATTGTTAATTGAAACTTTTGAGTTAAGTGAGTAGAATGAGAGGAAGGCTTACAGTGTAACCTTGAAAATGGTAGCACTTGGGTTGAGGAGGCTGAGAGCTGAGCAGAGTTAGGAATATAACCAAGAGGTTGTTACACAGGGTAAGAAAAAGGAATATTTAAAGGAAGAGCTGACCAAACTGTGGAAATAGCTGAGCAATTAGATTGGCAATTAATTTTTGTTGAAGTTCATTCCTATATAAAATCAAGTCAATAACTAAGACGTTTGGGAATAAAAAAGTCTGAGATGAATTTGACAATGTAGCCATTATTGGTGGTGAGATTTTTGTTTTTATTCTTGTTTTTTTGTTGTTGACATTACTTTGAGCTTTTAAAATTTTGATTCAAGGGATCCGTGTGAGAGGGAGAGTATGCTGAGTGTATTGGAATATTCATATGTGTAAACTGGAATATTCATATGTATTTTGTGTTCACTCTACTTTTTGATTTCCTTTTCTAAGGAGAGTCAAACCTTGGCAATCCCTTCGTTTAGGAGATGGTTTATTCTGCCAACCAGAATCTTGTTTTTCCTCTAGTCTGTGCTCCGTGAGAGGATTACATTATAGGGGTAGGAAGTGATAGGAAGAGCTCTGCCTACTATAGCAAAGTGCTAGAAGGGTGGGAGAGGTTCATGTGTCTGGTACATGTTGCTTTTAGGGATCCTATCATGGTCTCATTCAGTTATAGTGGGATTTATGTGGATAGAAGCTGATAGATCTTCAGGTCCAATGACTGTTGCCAGAAAGTTATAGGAATAAGGCAGCAAAAGAGTTTGATAATTACTGTCATAGATGAGCATACTCATGCTAATTGGTTTGATTTATCTCACCAGAAATGAAAGTTACCCATGCTTAGCTTGTAGATTCTACTAGTCTAAAGGTATTCTTTTCTATCTATCTAGAGACTTTAATCTTCTTTGAAATTCATCTGTAATTTTTCTTTACCTTTCTTTCTACACTGATTCATAGTATATTTTGTTGTTTTGCTTATATTTCAATTTTTTGAGCATACTCTGCTTTCTCTTTTGTATTACTTTTGTTTAATCAGGAGCAGGATTTTATGAATTATACTAGATTAAGATTTAAAGATTTAGCTCTCTGTTTTCAAGTAGTATATTTTTGATGCTATGTTGATATGATAAGAGATAAGGGATACTTGGGGCGCCTGGGTGGCTTAGTCGGTTAAGCGTCCGACTTTCGCTTAGGTCATGATCTCGCGGTTCGTGGGTTCGAGCCCCGCGTCGGGCTCTGTGCTGACTGCCAGCTCAGAGCCTGGAGCCTGTTTCAGTCTGTGACTCCCTCTCTCTCTGACCCTCCCCTGCTCACGCTGTCTCTCTCTCCTAGAAATAAATAAAAAAACATTAAAAAAGAAATTAAAAAAAAAAAAAGAGATAAGGGATACTAATTTCACAAGTTTGGACTGAATCTCAATGTTATCCTCTGATAGTGCATATTATCCCTTTATTTTATAGTTGATGAATTTATAGTAAACTTATTTAGCATTAGACCTTGAACCACAATCTAAATCAATCCAACATTCAGAACCTGATTATGATATATTTGATTGTTGTGCTTGAACATCAACTGTACAAATGTAGATAGATCAAGGACGGTTTGATGAACTGAATCTTATAATTGTATAGATAAGCATGAAATTTCTACATTTATATTCCCTATTATGTACTTGTGTAACTGGATCTCCTGATAACTGTCAATAATTTTGAAATTGTGTTTAATATTTATCTCCTCAGCAAATCACAAGCTCCATGTGGACCAGCATGTCATAGTGAAGCACAATATTCATGGTGACTTGCACAGTGTCTGGAAAATAGCAAACCTCAATCAATATTGATTGAATGCATGGATGGATGGATGAGTTCTATTTTCTATTATTATTAAAATATTTCTATTTTCCCAGCTCTCTAAAGTGTGAAAATATTTCCCAAAAAAGTAGCTTCTTTTATTTTTAATTGAATTCTTATTCTTTCACTTATTCATTCATTTATTTCAAACCCGGTTTGTGCCAGGCATCGTGCTGGTAGCCGCTTTCACAATTCATCGTGTAATATGTATTCTCATCATACTTAGAAACCTACTGCATTGACTGCCAAAGGAAATTTCTGGACACGGAGGATGTTTGGCTATGCAAACAGTAGCCTTCCTCCTTTCCATGTGTCCTAGAAAGAAATTCAGAGAAGGAAATGGCATAACTATTAAATTGCAAATATGTTTTAGAGATTATATGTAAGGAGAACTACACTGGCCATGGTGTAGTTATAAATAAGGAGTCCTGGGAAAGGTTTGACAAGAACACATGCTTGGATCAAACAGTCCTGTTCTGCTAAAGACAGATTGCTGGAAAGGTACCCCAGCCAGGAGATTCACTCACTAGTGGCTGCTACTATTAGTGTAGTAATAGTCAAAAACTATTTTATTTGGTGTGATATTTATATCACCCTTGCTATTTATGGATATGCAGTTGGATTTTTCCAGTGTTAACTCGGGAGAAAAGCCACCCTGATCCACTTGAAAGCATATATATGTGTTATACTACTATTCCTAGTTGTTAGCTCATAGAACAGGTAGATTAACATCTACTGAGAGCAGAGGTCATTGCTAGGGTTTTATATATCTCCTCACATTCTATCCTTTAAACTTTCTATGCAACTCATAAGAGTTCTACATAAAGCTGAGAAAATTGAGGGTACTTGGGTGGCTCAGTCAGTTGAGTAGCTGACTCTTGCTTTTGGCTTGTGTCATGATCCCAGGGATGTGGGATCGAGCCACAGGTCAGGAGAAAATTGAAACTCAAAGATTTTAATTTGAGTAAGTCACAAAGCTGCTAAATCAGGAGGGCAGGCTTTTATTCCAGGTCACTGGCAGTCAAAATTTCATGTTTATCTCATTATGCACATTGGTCAAATAGGAACATGCCATGCTTGTTCTAGTTCTTAAATAAAACTAGTGTGTAACAAAGTAAATGAATCATTATATAACAAAGTGTAATAGTCATTGTTTAAACAGGCCTATTTCAGGAGTGAAAGGTGTTCAATGTTAAGAAATTCACCATAATAATTTATTTTATTAAAAACTAAAGGAGAAACATCAAGCCATTACTTCAGGAAATGCTACCTCCCAAAAAAGCATTTGATAAACATTAGCATCCTTCGTTCTTTTTTAGTATATGTGCTACCGAAGTGAACACATAGCATTCTTCATTCTTGATAAAAAACAGTAATAAAAGGAAACCTCCTAAATGTAATTAAAATTATTGGCATCAGTTTCTCACATATAAACATTAAAAATTTTTTAATGTTTATTTTTGAGAGAGAGATAGAGAGAGAGAGCACGAGTTGGGGAGCAGCAGAGAGAAGGAGACACAAAATCCAAAGCAGGCTCTAGGCTCTGAGCTGTCAGCACAGAGCCCAAAGTGAGATCATGACCTGAGCTGAAGTTGGACACTTAATCGACTGAACCATCCAGGCACTCCTCACATATTTTTAAATGTTTATATTCTATACCATTAGTTTGGGGAGAAATTGGGAATATTTCTATTATCACTATTTTTCAAGTAATTTTTGGAATTTCTACAAAATGCAATATATCAAGCAGAATCAGTCACACAAGATATCACATAAGAAAGGATATTACCATAAAAATGTGAAGTATTCAACTAAAAATCCACTAAACTAAATAAGATAAATGTTATGACCTGATTAAATATAAGGGAAACTGTAATTTTCCTTTATGCTGTAAATGAATTATGGTATGAAATAAAAAAGATCTTATTCACAAAAAGAAGAATCAAAAATACCAATACATAGAAATGGAGAAAATAGATATTCCTTAGAGGATGAAGTTTATAGGCTAACATAGGACACAATTGAAATGTCAGCAATAAGAGAATGGCTACCTCATTATAGTAAATTTTCTTAATATAATAATGTGCAATTATCAAAACATGATAGATATATACGTAGTTAGAAAATGTGTTCATGATAAAATAAGGCTAATACATACATTTTTACTTGTGTGGAAAACATAGTTTTTATATCATATATTTGTATGTAGATTTTATATGAAAACCTCAGTATTGGGGCACGTGGGTGGCTCAGTTGGTTAAGTGTCCAACTTCAGCTCAGGTCATGGTCTCACCATTGGTGGGTTGAAGCCCCACATAAGGCTTTGTGCTGACAGCTCAGAGCCTGGAGCCTCCTTAGGATTCTGTGCTTCCCTCTCTATCTGCCCCACCCCCACTCACGTGAACTCCCTCTCTCCCTCTCCACAATAACCATTAAAAAAAGAAAACCTCAATATTATATTTCTATGTGTGTGTACATATGTGTGTATATGGTGTGTAAGTCTTGACAAGTCAAATAATATGTGAGAACTTAGAATAATACATAGCACTAATAAATATTAATCATTATTTTCATGTGTCTATAAAATTTTTCCTTGAACAAGTTTTCACATGACCAGCCTGGAAAACATACTCCAAACTGCAGGTAGTTGTCTTCAGGAGATAGGATTTGATGGGTAAGTTAGGGGTAGAGGCATTGTGAAGGAGTCTTTTACTTCTAATTTCAGATCTTTTTTTTTTAAGTGGTAGAATTAGAAGATATTTTTACCTTATAGCATTTTCCAGTACTTTGTAAAATAAAGAGGAAGAGTTTCAGATTTCCAAATATAAAATGTTGGAATCGGAAGTAGTGCTCAGTGGATACATTCAGTCATTCACAAAAATATGTGTATGCCACTGTCTGAAGGACTTTATGTCACCCGTAATTTGATGATAAGAAAATTGAAGCCTAGAAATAAATATAAACTTTGCTTCTAATTTTGAGATTAACAAACTAGAAGAGAAAGAAAAAAATACATGAGAGGATGATGGGACAGATACTTTTCAGGTAAACTTCTCTAAGACACACAAAGAAAGTGGGGAATAGTATGAGGGAATTAGAGCAACAGTGATCAACTTGACCATCTAGCAGTAGTAAGAATACTAATAACAATGATCATAATCTTTTTTTTTAATATTTTATTTATTTCTAGGAGAGAGAGAGACAGACAGCGTGAGCAGGGGAGGGTCAGAGAGAGAGGGAGATACAGACTCTGAAATAGGCTCCAGGCTCTGAGCTGGCAGTCAGCACACGGGGCTCGAACCCACGAACCGCGAGATCATGACCTAAGCGAAAGTCGGACGCTTAACCGACTAAGCCACCCAGGCGCCCCAATGATCATAATCTTTGTCATAAGTAATTGCCCGTTTCTATTAGGCACTAGGCTGGACAGTCTTTAGGTTATATAATAACTTCACATTGAACTGTTGAGGTAATTCTTAATCACATTAATTTTCAGATGTGAAACTGTTTCTAGAAAATTTTCAGAGTTAAGGGAGGTGGTCAGAGCTCAGTGATGTGATGCTAAATGTTTAACCACCAGCTCTTTTAAAAAATAAATGTATGCATATATATCCACACATATAAACTCAGGTATATATATAACCTCATTGTAACTGTTACTTAGTAAAAGATGTGTAGCACACAATTTACAAATATCAATTAAGCTATAAAATACTCTACCTCAGTTCCACATAACCAATTAAGTCTCACTGAAGACTCTTGGATTTTTGTTGGATTCTGTGGCCATAGCCGTCTGTGATTGGAAATGATGGATAAATTCTGACATAAAAACTATTTTACATTTTTCATTTATATTAATAACTAAGATTAAAGTGAAATAATGAAGACACCTATCAGAAAGTCACTCACTGGTCAATGCGTTCAGCAACATTTTTTTTTTAAATTGAATTTCATACTAGCTTTTGAATGCTAGAAGAATATTTCTTTAATTGTTTTGGTGCTATTCAAAATATAAAGGATACATACCTGACATACTTTTAAGCTTAGTTTAATCTGCATTATTAACATTTCCTCAATCATTTTCTTAAGTCTAGCCAATCAACAAAATAATAAAACAAACCCCAATTTATGTATGAAGTTTGCTCATTTCTAGAGTGTAAATGTTCCTACTAACAGCCAGTGAAACCTGGTAGGAGCCAACTTCAGCAATACTCAGAAAGAGAGAAAAGTTTTATCTTAGACTCTCCAGATATTACTCTAATTTCAAGTAATATATAGGGATTTTTTATTTCATAATTTTTTATATTCTTGCAAATAAAGAAAATCCACAAGAATACTACAAAGAACTCCCATATACACCTCAGCAATTATTTTATGATTTTTCCCCTAATTTACCTTATTACTTCTCTTTGAATGTGTCTCCCTTCCCTCTTTCTCTCTTTTTCTCTCTCTCCTTGATCAATCTTGCATGTGTTTATCAATTTTATTAACCTTTTCAAGGACCCAAACTTTGACTTGATTAATTTTTATCTTTTTTCTCACACTATATTACTGACGTTTGCTCTACTCACCATTATTTTCTTTATTCTATATGATTTCAAGTCTATGCTGTTCTTCCTTTCTAGCCTCTTCAGGGAAAAATTTGATAATAGATTTTAGGTCATTCATCTTTAATATACGCATCTATAGGTAGAAAATTTTCCTAAACACAGCTTTGAACTTATGCTGCAAATTTTGTTGTGATGTATTTTCATTATTTTTTTGAAATGTTTTCTAATTTCCCTTGCAATTTGTTTTTGAGCTGTGAGTTACCTAGCAGTGTGTCAAATTTTGAAATAATTGGGGAGATCCTAGATATCTCATAGTTATTGATTTTTAATTCAATCATTTAATACTTTTCAGCTATAACTACTTACGTTATTTTTAGTGGTTGTCCTAAAGCTTGCAGTATGCATTCTTTATTTTAGAGTTAACACTGTACTTTACATTAAAGGTAATAACTTTGTGACAGCAAAGTTCCTTTATCTGGTCACTAATATTATCATATATATTTTAGCTACTTACTTATACTATAAATTCCACTACAGTGCTATTATTTTCATGCAATCATATGGCTTTTAAAGAAGTTATGATAATATAGTCATTTTAAATTCTGTTACATTTACCATTTCTAGTTTTATATATTCTTTCCTATAGATCTAAGTATTCATCCGGGTTCTGTTACCCTCAGCCAGAAGAATTTTCTTTAATTTTTCGTTTACTTAAGAGCTACTGGAAATGCATTTTCTCCATTTTAGTCTGAAAACTTTATTTTTCCTTTCATATTTAAAGGGTATTTTACTGGATGGGGTATTGGTGGTTATTGATGTTTTTGTTGTAATTGCTGTTTGTTTTGCTTGTTTGTTTCAGGATTTAAGGTTACAATTTCATTGGGATAAAACTCAAGTTTCGTTTTGTGTTTTTAATAAGTAATTTTTATTCACATTATGTTTTCCCCTGAGTGTAATGTGTAATTCTCTTCTAGCTACTTTCAAAATTTTCTTTTTCTTTTTGCTTTACCATGAGTTTAGTTAGATGCACCTGCATGTGGTTTCCTTTGTATTTATATGACAGGTAATTCATAGAGTTTCTTGGATTTGTACATTTGTGTTTTACAACATTTTGGTAATGTTTTAGCCGTATTTCCTCAATGTCCATATTTATATCATTGTATTTATATAATAAATTAAAGGAGTAAGCTATATTGATATCTGGAGATAAAGTATTCCAGACAAAAGGGAGGGTCTGTGCAAAAGGCCCTAAGGGAGAAACATGCCTGGCATGTTTGTGGAACAATGAGGAAGCCTGGACAACCAGAGCTAAGAGAAAAGGAGGAACATAGTAGAAGTTAGAGAAGCCACAACATATAGGATTTTTAGTCTTTTTAATAGAAGTTTGGCTTGTAAAGTTTAGGTGGAGAAACATTGAGAGGGTTTGAATAGAGAGATGATATTGCTTTCACAAAGGTATTACTCTGGTTTCTATATTGAGAATGTATTATGGTTGCAGGGGAGAGAAGAAACAGGAAAAACAGTCAGGAACTCAGGCCATATATACAGTAGGACATAGTATTGGAGCTGATAAGAAGCAGTAAGTTTCTAGATATATTCTGAGGATAGATCCAACTGGGTTTCTTGACAGTTTGAATCTAGAAAGTGAGGAAAAGAGAAATCATAAGTAATTTTAAAGTTTTTAGAATCAAGAGAGATCTGAGTTGAAAATATAAATTTGAACAGACCTCAGCCTATCAATTTACAACCATGATTGAATAAAATCCCCAAAATAGTAAGTTTACATAGAGGAAAGAATAGAACCAAGAACTGAGAACAGGGCTCAGAATTAAAGTAAATGAGATGAAGAGGACTCAGTAAAATAACCTGGGGTTTGCAATGAGGTAAGAGGTCAAGTGAAGAAAATATATATAAAGGAGGACAGGATGATAAGCTTTAGTCAAGGCTTCTGATCAGTGATTTAAAATGAGGGTTGTGGGGGCGCCGGGGTGGCTTAGTCGGTTAAGCGTCCGACTTTCGCTTAGGTCATGATCTCGCGGGTCGTGGGTTCGAGCCCCGCGTCGGGCTCTGTGCTGACTGCCAGCTCAGAGCCTGGAGCCTATTTCAGAGTCTGTATCTCCCTCTCTCTCTGACCCTCCCCTGCTCACGCTGTCTCTCTATCTCTCTCTCTCCTAGAAATAAATAAAAATATTTAAAAAAGAAAAAAGAAAAAAAATAAAATGAGGGCTGTGAATTAACAGTTGGATATGACAATGTAAGTGTCACTACTAATCTTGATAAAGGCAGCTCTGGTGGAGAAATGGGACTGAAAGTTTGATTGCTGTGACATTAGGAAAGAAGAGTGAGGGGAAAGTTGGAGATATTGAGTACAGGTAGTTTTAATGAGTGCAACTCTTTTGAGTGGCTGCTGTAAAGTAGATGAATGGATCTGTTGCTGGCAGGGAAAGTGAGGTCTTGAAAATATAACTTTTAAAATTTAAAGTGTATGGTTAATTGTATGTGTCAGTTTCACTGGGCCATGGAGTGCCCAGATATTTGGCTCAATCCTTATCTAAGATGTTCCTAGATAAGATTAACATTGGAATCAGTAGATTGAGTAAAGCAAGTTGCTTTCCCCAATGTGGGCAGACGTCATCCTCATCCCCTTACACTGAAAGCCTGAATAGACCAAAAAAGCTAAGCAAGGGAGAATGTGATTTCTCTTTCTGACTGTCTTTGAACTGGAACATTGGTCTTGTCCTACCTTTAGCCTTAGACTGGAACTTACACCATTGGTTCTACGAGGTTGCCAAATGCCAATCTTGGGACTTCTTGGCCTCCATAACTGTGTAAGTCAATTCCTTATAATATATCAATAGAGATAGATGATAGATAGATAGATAGATAGATAGATAGATAGAGATATATAGATGATATAGATAAAATATCCAATTGGCTCAGCTTCTCTGGATAACCCAGGCTAATACAAAGTGGGAAAAATTGTAGCATGCTTGCCTACTGATTGGAATGATACAGACAGAAAAGAGAAAGGGAGAAAATTTGTGAAGTTGTGAGTTGTACTAGGAGAAAAAGAATGAGATTTTTTGGTGTAAGTGAAGAGATTGGAATGATTCATCTATAGTAACAGTGACAAGTTACAGTGTATGGAAAGAGATGCTGATTTAGATGTGGGATGTAAATAGATTTCATCTGCTCTTATTTTCTCAATGTAGTAGGGAGCAATGTCACTAGCTAACAGTGAGTACAGTAAGAAGATAGTTTGAGGAGATTAGACATATAAAGTAGTCATTTAGAGGAGTGGGAGAGCAAGTACCACACAAATGTAGTATGTTTGCTGCTGAAACAAATTCATGGGAAGGACAATAGAATGGGGGATATAATTGATCTAAAATTATTTCCAATAGAGTAAATATGTCTTGTGCCTTGGCTCTTTCCTTGTCTTCTTTTCAACTACCTACTTGGGTACCTCTTCCCCAAGTGAAAAACTATAATGTGCCCAATACCCCATATTTCTTACTTTCTTTCACAAGCGTTTGCTTTAAGATTGTATCATTTTATGTCTGCCTACCACTATCCAATTCATTCCTGGTCTTGTCCAATATCCACTGCAGGTGACAGATTAACTCACGCTGGTTAAGAGATAAAGAAATTCATTAGTTCTTAAAATAGGCCAGATGTGAAGCAGGTCTCAGAATTAATTACCTAGAGTTGTAATGACATAATCATGAATCCAATTTATTTTGGTCTCTTCTTCCTATTGTCCATTCTTCCAGTTTCGTCTAAGTTAGTATTTCTCAACTGGAAGAGAGTTGACCCCAAAGGGGACATTTGACAGTATCCAGAACATTTTTGGTTGTCATGACTGGAAGATTTCTACTAGCACCTAGCTTATAGAGGCCAGGGATGCTGCCAAACATCCTGTATGTAATACCTCACAATAAAGAAGTATCTGGTCAGAGTAATCCTGATATTTCATTGAATAATTGTTTGAGTAGCATAAGGGGTGCATGTTTATTTGTATCTAGTAGTGGGAGGAAAGCAGGGAGACTGAAGAAACTTTCTAGAAGCTCTCATGTCTCATCAGACCAAGATGATTATGGGGTTCTTTAAGCCAATCACTGGCAAAGGGGATGATATTATCATGAATATCTCAGAAAAATCAGGGTCCAACCCTGGCCACAAAATTGTATTGATAGCGCTTGTTGCAGCTAGGTGAACTAGATATGAGGGAGTCAATTGCAGTCATTAGAACAGTTATATTTGTAATTAATTTATACCCAAAAATACACAGATAAATATGGTCTTAAGGAGTTAAAAGGTGATTCTCTTTACATAGTGTACTAGACATTCAATTCTCTAATTTTCTTTTTATATCTAAGTAGATAAGATAGCCAAGAAATGACAGAGTATCTATATACTTAGCACTCTCTTAGGCTTGGGTAGATGGGTCTATAACTTTAGGATAAAGAAGGTTAAGATGAGAAAATACTACAAAAGAATAAGTTTCAGATGTCTGCAGAGATCATTCTCCACATACATGATGTATTGTTTACCAATGCAATTACAAAAAACATTCAACTAGCAGTTGCCTGGTGACTAAAACACAAACTCATGAAAAGTGTAAGGAGTCAGACCATTGTTTTTTTTTCTTTTGCTTTTAAAATCTTGGGTAGCAGCTGACTTATTTATATAGCTAAACATAATATCTGCATTAGTCAAACTTTTCCAGAGAAACAGAACCAATGGAATATAAAAGGAGATTTATTATAAGGAATTGGCTAATACCATTATGAAGTCTGAGAAGTCACACCATCTGCCTTTTCCAAGCTGGGGACCCAGGAAAGTTGGTGCGTAATTGAGTCTGAGTACAAAGTTCTGAGAACTAGGAGAGCCAATAATGTAAATCACAGTCTGAGGGCAAGAGAGGATGAAATGAGATGCCCCAGCTCCAGCAGTGAAGCGGAAAAATAGGGCTAAATTCTTCCTACATCTGCCTTTTGTTCTATTCATACCTTCAGTGGATAAAGTGTTGTCCAACTACATTGAAGAAGGTAATTTACTTTATTTGGCCTACTGACTCAAATACTAATCTCATCCAGAAACACTGTCATAGACATGCCCAGAAATAATGTTTTATCTGGACACACTGTAGCCCACTCAAGCTGGCACATAAAGTTAACCATCACAGCTTCACCCCTTGTCAAATTGGCACCCACACACATATCCTGAAACCATGCTTAATATCCAAATAAAGACAATAACAAGGTTGTAATTCCACCTAATATGATACAATTATTCTTCATACAACCAAAAACACACTAACTCTCTAAAAGAGGAGATAAAGTCCTTGAGTAATGTTTACTCTGCTTGATATACTGTAACTTAAATACTATAAGGTAAAATTAATATTTAAAGAAGATGATATAAAATCAATCAATACACCTTACATTACATGATAAAGGAATAAAAGAGGGATGAAAACATACACATGCACATACACAAATGTGTTCATAACAAAATAAGAAGGAAATACTCATGACAATTAGTGTCTTCATTTCTGTAACTGGTCACAGGATCATAGCTGTCATTTATAACCAACTGATTCTTTTAGCCATTCTGTATTCCCTTTGCTTTCAGCAAGCATGCCAACTGATCCTGGTACTCTACTTGGTTGGGTGACCCAAACCTTCATTCCTGGGAGGTCTATGTTATTAATATTTCTGCTTAGCTTGGGTTGTTGTAGTTTTCTACTCACCTTAATTATAGGACATGTTAATAGTAAGAGACACTTGGAGGGGGCTCCTATATTCCAGACATGTGCTTCCTTAATTCCATTGTGGAGTAGTAGTCCAATTTCTCCTTGATAGTCAGAAACAGTCACCCCAAATAACACTGCAACTCCCTTCTTTGCCTGTTGATTAAGAGGCATAAAAGTCCCAACATATCTGGGTGGCAGTTTTAACTTCCACTGCAATGGATCATTGTTGTGTCTTCTGGTGGAAGCATCCCTCTCTCTGAAACTAACACCATTAAACAGAAGAGCATAAAGTCATGAGAAAAGGAAACAAAATTTTGCTAATGGGTCACCAAAGGTAAGAGTGAATGATGCCACTCTTATTTCTACCCCTTTACTTCTGGACTCATGAATTCTGATATTGGAGAAACAATACCATATATTGGACACTGATTTAGAGCATGTACAGCCTTCTGAAGAACCTTTCACTTCCTCTACAAGGTATTGCCATTAAACTGGTGCTGTGACCAAGTCTTCAAAAAGCCATTCCACCATTATATCATGCCAGCTGCTTCAAAATGATTAAGAATATGATAAGAATAAGTGAATTCCATGAGCATGGGCCCATAGCAATCATTCTTTTGCTGTGAAGTGAATGCCTTGATTAGAAGCAATGCTGTGTGGAGTACCATGATGGTGGATAAAGCATTCTATACAATGGTTTGGCAGAACCATTGGATGCAGGAAAGACAAATATATATAATTTTATCCTTTGAAGTTAAGATTTTAGAACTGTAGCATACTGGCGTGAAAAAGAAGTTCAGATGAGATCTGGACATGCTTGTGTACACATGTGCATCTCTCAAGTCAGCCCAGACATCATGGAACTTGGCTTTTAGTCACTTTACCACTAAACAGCTGATTGGGCAAGCCAGTGAACCTCTCTTGGCCCATTTACCTCTATTGTAAATGAGAGGGTTGGACCAGAAAGTTTCTAATGGCTCTGCTTTAACATTCTCACAGTATATGGACAAAATACTTACCTGCTTGTATGTGGTTAAAGGCTTCTGAAGAAAGATTACTCCAAAGTTCACAAATCCTAAAGAATTAAATTCAACTAAATTTGAAGAAGGCACTTGAATACTTTATGCCTCATAATCCCCTTAAAGGGCTACCAATAAAAGTTCATACAATTCAACAAACATTTATTGTGCAAAGGATACTTGCTATATAGGCACTAGGAAAATCATAATTATGTGACATAGGCATAAATTCAATTCTGGTCATGTTGCATTTTGTACATTTATCTGTCATTTCACAGTAGCTCTGGCAGAGTATGTAAATATAGCATATGCATAGCATAATTTCACTAGAGAAAGGCTTTTGGATTGTTTTTCTTCTTCCTTGTTAGCAGCTCTTTATTTAACCTGCTTTGATAAAATTGTCCAGCACATAACTATATTATTATTAAAATGTTCAGTGCTATCATTGGTACTGTATAATTTTATTTTCCTTTAAATAATTTTTCAAGGACTATTAGCACTATTCCATTATATCTTGAGCCTGTTGATTAAGACCAGGAATCCTGTAAGTATTTTATGGGTTTGACTCCTGAATTTGCCACTTAGTAGCAGTGATCTTGGGTGGGATATATAAAATTTCTGTATCTCATTTCCTTACACACATAATCTGGATAGAGATACACCCACTCTTTAGAGATGTTGTGAGGATTAAGTGGATTATTCCATTTGGAATGTTGAGGACAATGGTAAGATCTCAAGAAACATTAGATATTATTATTTTCATCTTTCCCTTCTCTTATTTTATAATGAAAGTCAGTAGAAAGATAGAATTCATAAACCTACTTGATTCTAAAGTAATTTTGTCAGGTATATTAACTTTATTCAGAAACTTTATAATATTATATTATGACATATATCAGGTATGGATTATGTTAGAACATACATCAAAGATGGATTATATTGAGTTTGTTAAAGAATTTTGCTCAGTGGTGGATCATTGTATGCTGGTGTGACCACCTGCTTGCTTACAAAGGCCAAAACTTCTAATTATCTTATTTGTGTGAAAACTTGGCTCTTTGAAAACAGAAAGAAATGTTTCAGAGACACAGTGATTTACTTCACATCAGAGCAGGAAGGAGGACATATAAACTGTGTCTCTTTGCAGCTGGGCATACTTACTTGGAGGGGAAATGAGGGATTAGCTGATGAACTAGAAAGAGTAAGCAGGTGTGTGAACTTGAATATGGTGTGTGGGTAGAGTAGGGAAAGAGAAGGGAATCAGGTGTGAGAAGGTGGGATTGGAGTATCCTGGGAAGACCACAGCTAGAAGTGTGTTTTTGGTGCGTGGTATTGAGATAAAAGGTGGGGAGTGGTTATTCCCAAGTTTACACTCGCAGTTGAGACATGGCAGTACCAGAAAGTGCTGATGTGTGCATTTGAGAAAACTGTTTGGAAATGATTCATTTTGTTTAGACCCAGACACAGGATCAGAGCTGGAAGGGACCTAAAAATTCTGTCTCCAAAATCATCCAAAACAGATGATGATTGTCTATGCTAATTATAAAGCCTCCCAAGAAGATTTTCCACTGTCTAATGAAAATTCAGATTATAAGCAACAGCCATCATCTACATATGTATATTTCAGTAGTTATGAAGGCAAATATGGAAACAATGGTATTTAAGTTAGTATTTGCATCACTCTAGACGATCCTATTATATCCTACTTTCTCTTGCCCTAATTTATTTGAGTCATCAATTTAGAATAAAAAGGATTTTCATTGTTTTGTTTAAAATTAGAGAATGTAGGTGGTTTGTACTTCCTTCATTTGTCCTGATGGCTTTGATATCTTGACTTTTGTTCTCAAAAGTTCAAATTTAGTATTAGGCTTCTGGGCCAATTGCATCTGTCATTCTCTAGTCATGATAATTGTTAAGGGATGGAAACCATAATGAGGTTAAGATGTTGCCTTGTCTATCATCTTGAATTATTTTCTTGCAAGATTTTGCAGAGGAGGTAGAGATGGAAAGAAGAAATAACAAATCAAAGGACCAAATTTAAAAAATCAACAAAGACAGAAGAGTCAGAAAAAGGATATGATAAAATATGTTTGAGAGAAGCTTTCTTGATGAAATTTTATAGACTATTTGTATAAAATTATTGTCACATTCAAATAATTTGCATGGAACTTTTGTTCAGTGAAGTTTATTGTCGCATTTGCCATGAGGTTAAGACCAGAGCCTGGACTTCTGGCTGATTTTCACATTTACCTTTTCTGAAATTTCTAGGTACAGACTAAAGATAGGTGTTGGCTCCAATGGCCCATTATATTATAGTTCATGAGAAGCCTTGAGAAGCAAGGAGAGGTAAGTCATGAAGATATAAAAATAAAAACACAGTTAAGGGACACCTGGATGGCTCAGTCAGTTAAGTGGCCAACTTCAGCTCAGGTCATGATCTTACAGTTTGTGAGTTCCAGCCCCATATCAGGCTCTGTAGTAACAACTCAGAGCCTGGAACCTGCTTTGGATTCTGTGTCTCCATCTTGCTCTGACCCTTTCCTACTCACACTCTATCTCTCTCTCTCAAAAATAAATAAACATTATAAAATTAAAAAAAAACACACACACAGTAAAGTTCCTTTTCCTGGTGGTTAAAAACTGAGTAACAGGCAATAGCATGATGGTTTATCTTAGGAAAACCCCTAATTTGCATTCCTACTCCTATTATTTTAATTTCTTCATCTGAAATATATCTTTTGCCACTATACAGTTAACACTTCACCCTGTTTTTCAGTCCATAGTGAAAAACAGTGCTCAAACAGGGCACATACTTACTTACATCTCTCCTCCATCTATAGATCTCACTGAATGGCACTAAAAGTATAAAACATAATAAGTCCCTGGGAACAGTGTAAACAAGAGAAGATTCCTCTAGCAAACCAGAGATTTTACAAACTTTTGGAAATTTGAAAGTAGAAGGGATTATACTAACAGATAAAGCAGATGGGTGAAAAAAAAAGTCACAGTTTGGGATGCAGGAGTAAGACACTGCAGATGAAGGAGAAGCTCTTGCTAGCCCCAGAGAAATTCCAAGTTTTGAGCTGGCTAACAACAAAACAGCAGGATTGGGCAGAGTTACAGAAACGCATATGGTCTAAGCTGGCTCCTCATCTTCCGAGGGAGTTTTGGAGGGTCATTCTAGAACAGTTGTTCACAGATGGAAATCCAAGACTTACCTTCTATACAGAGTGAGTAATGGATTTGAGGAGGAGTCAGTCATAGCCTGTGTAGTCAGGTGAAGGAAGTAAGGAAGAAGCCAAAAGGAGAGCATATTTGCACACTAGTTTAGGAAGACACAGTGTATTGTAAGAAGTACATTGTGAGAAAGTCGACTTCCAAAGTAACATATACATTACTTTGGGATTTGTGGAGTTCTTGAGCTTGACTTTCTACTCCCAGGTGTGTACCACAAAGAAAAGCTTGGTTTTCAACAAGATCCATCAACTTACATGGGGACTTCCATCAGTGATTCCTATTTAGGCTGATAGACACATATTACTGAAAAGGAAAAGCCAGGTAGTGATTTCAGACTCAGATCAAACTCTACTTATAAATATGAACCATTAACCAAGGACTCTTAGTCCTCTGAGAAGTATTTAACAGCCTTCAAAGAAAGACTAAGATGGGCAATCAGAACAACAGATCCCAGATATGGAAATACTGCAAGAAATAGTAGAGAATTTAAAAATTTGAATATGTATCCTTAGAAATATTTGAGGGAATGACTATATCAGCCATAGAGCACAAACAACATACTAGGAAATAGGAGCAATCATAGACCAAAAACAACTCCCAAAAATTTTAAAAATCTGCAGAAAAATTAAAAGAATATGGATCTAATTTAAAAAGAAAGAATCAGAAGGTTGTAAATAAAATTGAACAAAATGATCAGACCTCAGCAGAAAAAACAACAACAACGAAGGAAAAGAGTTCATAGATATGGAAGAGTTATAGAACATACTACAGATGCAGCACATACTACAGATGGCACAGACAGAGAAAATGGAATACAGATAAGGATAATCAAATAAACAACTGGTCAGAAGTCACAGACAGAAGGAATATTTGAGCAAGAGGATGAAAGAGTCTTGCAGATAACTGTGGGATAAGCATTCCAGACAGAGAGGCTGTCTCTGAGAAGACCCAGAGGTGAAAAAAAATGCCTGACTTACTTGAGGAACAGCAAGGAAGTCACAGCAATTAGAGCTGAGTAGCCAACAGAGAGTGTAGTTGGACATGAGGTAAGAGAAGTAACTGGGGCCAGAGTTTCTCAATCCTTGTGGACTGTTGCCAACTCACCCTAAGGTGAACAGGGAGTGATTGGATGGTTTGAACAAAATAATGACCTCTTCTGACCTACTTTTTAAAAGGATGACACTGGCTGCTATTCTTGGTCAAAGTATGTTTCAAATATTTTTTTTTTTTGTCATGAAGACTATGTGGGTTACACTCTGAATCCTTGAGTATTTAAAACTATCTTTCTATTGTTTGTATTGTATGAGTAAAAATGTCTTGGGTCCTAACCTTTTCACTTAAAAACTCAGTAGATATGCTAGTGTCTTCTAAGCATTCAATGTGGTAGAGGAGAAAAATAAAGTGATTTTTGTATGTGTGTGTAGATAACATGTATTGTATCATTTTATAGAAATCTCTGATATTACTGACCTTTGAACCTCAAATATTCTACCATCGATATCTAAGCAGTCATCATTACCATTACCTTCAGACATAAATCCACATCTTTTATGGTAGTCCTACTATACTGATTGGGCTCTTATCATGTGTAACTATCTTATTTAATCCTCACAACAACCCAGTGAAGCAGCTGGTTTTATTATGTCCATTTCACAGGTGAGGTAAGTGAGACATAGAGAGATCCATGTCATGGTACAGCTCTCAACACGATGCACTGTGTACTTGATACCTTAACCTGCTGGTTGAGTCTTCTTGAAGCTGAATTGGATTGAATCTTGTTCATATGGGAAACATGTTAGATTGAGAAGAGGGGAGTTCCAGAGGGAGGGAAGCCAGCCTGACTGCAGGAAGAGCATGATCACTGTGAAGAAAGGAATGTTAAGAATGTCAGGGGCATTCTCAGAATCAGTCCAGCCTCCCAGAGAATCCAGTAGTCCTCTGCTCAGGTGAAACATTGATGTGGGGCCTGAAGACACAGTGAGCCCTTTTGATCTCTACATTCCAGGCCTTCTTTAGCTCAGAACAGTTGTGTTTCTATGAATACCTGGATACTTTTACATAAAACTGTCCGATGTTATTTACTGAAACATATCTTATCCAAGACCTGTTTGGTGGTAAGTGGTACCTGTTTTAATGGCTCAGGAGAGATGGTTACGATGGTAGACAATTTTGGCTTGCTACCAACAGCCACTCCCAAACCTTACTTTTCTGTTAACTGAGATCAAGTTTGTTTAAGAGGTGAACTGAGAGGTCTTAATGTCCAGGAAATAAGACAATCTGCCAAACCAGGAAATGAAGTGTGATTAGTTAACACCAATCATTTAACTTTATTCTCATTTGATAGAAACTCATTTTTCTAAAGTTCTTGCAGATGGAAGTGACCAGGCAGTTGGAGGGAAATTCTCCTGAAGGAGGTTTTTCTGGAATACAAATTAATTTCCCAATAAAAGAAACATATATAAGACTAATATTAAATGAACCTCCTCTTTCCTCTTCTTCCTACTCTGAAAATGGACATTATAATGTGTTGAGCCATGGTAGACATATATCAATCAGAAGACAAATAGAAAAAATATAAATAGATGGCAGAGTATGTGATAAATAACTTAGATCCATGATAACTTCCCTGAACTGCTGGATCAACACAGAGAATTTTTGTTAAGTAAATAATAAATATTTTTATGGTCAAACAGTCGGGTGTTCTATTATCTATGGTCAGATATTTCCTAACAAACATACCCTTTTAGAGAACCATATTTGATGAGAATATTGGCATAGTAGATACTTTAAATAAAAAAAAAATTTCTCATTAATGGAGTTAGGTGCTCGGTTTTTAGTTATCAGACTATATCAAACAATAGCAATAAACATGGAAATCTAGCTATTATATTTTGGACTACTATGCTTTTGAATTTGTCACTAATGACAAAAGTCAGCTTTGGACACCAGCCCTGAAGTGCTGGTTCTGGTTGCTTGTGTTTGTATCTGGTTGCTGGTGCTGTATCTGGTTGCTAGATAACTACGTAGCAGAGCCCGTTGGAAAGTCTAATTCCAGTTTGATTTAGAGCAATGGTCACCGGATAGTTCATCCTTGTGTATTTGATTCTGAAATGTGCTCTTCTATTATTTTTTTCTTGTATCTATATAATTATTAAAGTGAATTTAGAGAGTTTTAGAATCTTTGCAATGGGTGGTGGCAATGTTTTCACAGTTTTCACAGTCCTCAGATATAGACAGGCACATAGACATCAAGTGGCTGTAGACATCAGATTGGTTATGGGTCAAAATCAAATGTAAATATTTAGCTTGTTGATTGGAACTGGGGCTGTATGTGGCATGCATGGGAGGAAATATATACCATCAGAGCAAGTGAAATGGGTGTAATAACAAACAGTTTATGCAATGCTTGTTATAGAAAGTAAGATAATGTGTAAAAACTTTAAGAACCATAAAGCAATGCTTTAAAACTATGTCCTTCAGGCTTGGCTAATTCCTGCTTCTAATTCTACAATTTTAGAGAGGGAAAAGTGAGAAAAATTTCAGGGGCCATCCACATGATTATTGATGAACTGAAAATAAAAGTGATGAGTAAAGTCCAAAGGATCTTTATTGTTTAGTCTTGATTAAACACTGAGAGATGAGCCTGATCTCTAAGTATGTAAAAGTTGAATATACAAAGGAGAAAAGCCAGCTGTTTTCCTTCACTGGTGACTGAAAAGTCAAAAATGGGCTTCATTTGTGATTATCTTGTGGACCTAGGCCTAGGCAAAATGTAATGTTTGCATAACTTGGGGATAAAGTGCCACTCCTTTCTTCAAAAGGATATTCTAGGATGTTTTGACCTTTGAAGAAAGCTTTCAACTCTGTTTCATGATTCTAAAAGAGAACCAAGTTATGTTTAAATAAGATAAAAGAATAAGTAAAAAAAAATCAGAATTTTAATAATAACACACAGCCTCAGATTAGTCATTACTCTTTGTTCCTCTTCAAAATATTGTATAAATCTGAAAGTAAAAAATGATATTTGGTGGGGGAGATCAGTTAGAAGATTAATAAACTTGCAGGCCCTTATAAATTTAAAATTGTGCCATCTTAAATATCCTATTTGTAATATTTGAATTTAATATGTTAAGACTACATTGGAAGTTTAACTATTGACATACCTTCCTCTTCCCACTGAATGTGGATAATAGACTCTCTCTAGCATAGCTCCAAAACCTCTACCATGGAATTCTGTCTGGAGTGGTGTTTCACATTCTAGGTGAGAAACTACTTTCAGGCCACCTCACCTGGGTGAGACAAAAATATCTAGCGAAACATGTTTTGACAATTCATTTCGTTTACTTACTAGCTATAGTTCAGATTAAGGGCTGGGCCTAACATAACTTGACTTATCAAACAGTCAAAGTTGGACAGAAAAAAAGACATGTTCACGGGAATGCTGGCAGATTTACTTCCAGTTTTCGCCAAAAAACAGTCTTTCTCACATAATTGTAGTGTGTCCAGTTCAATCCAGGTCAGAAAGCAGAAATGCAAAACATTCACCAATGTTTCTGGACCTCCAAAAATCAGCAGACGCTTGGGTGGTTGAGAATGTATTTATTTAAGCATGATCCTACTATAAAACCATTTACCTTGCCTGATTGTTAGAGGCTGGGTGAAGCAGAGAGCCCACAGAGAATAGCTTGTAATGCAATAATTTAAGTTCTTTTGTTTTCTGTATATTTCCATGTCTTGTTTTATAATCTGGAGAATTATTATATCATTAGCCTTGAAAATTTATATCTATAGCAATTATTAGAAAAATAAAATTAATATTTAATTTATTGATTCAATAAGTATATTGGTGAGAAAGGAGTACACATGTACTTTGAACAACAATGAGGAAATTTCTTTGACTAAAAATTCAAAAATTCTTAAATAAAAATATAGTGCTTTTTACTCTCTCCACCAAATATATGCAATGAATTAAAATTAGCTTTGTTCTAAATACATAGCCAAACCCAGTTTACAATATAAAGCTGAGAAAATGTTTTTGAGAATCTCTTTTGTGTTTCAGAAATGTATTTTTCAGTTTCCTTTATGTTTGTGTAAGTTCCTCCTTTCAAATCAAGAAAAGTGGATTTTAGTAATTATGTACTGTATGTGGATTAATACACAAGCTCATGCTGTAATTTTCTTCAAATGTGCAAGTAACAGAAACCTACCTAATCTAGTTTATGTATATAATGGGACTTATTGGAAGTGTGCGTGGACATTTTATAGACTCTAAGCAAAAGTTCTATTGGAAATGCATTGAGGCATTTTATGGCATTTGAGCAAAAGCTGAGTAACCAAAAAGGGAAGAAAGCCAGGAAGGTCTGGCGACATGAGCACCATGTGGGGTGAGGGACATGAGCAGTAGTGATTGCAGCCAAGGGGACATGAGCAGTGGTATTTGAAAGACATTCCTTCTGGTGTTCCATCATCGATGTAACTCAGAGACTATTTTCTCTGACTCTTGGTTCAAAATCTTGAACAAAAGTATCTGGTTGATCATTGACTCATTAAAGACAGAAGAAATATAAACTTGGTACTTTGTAATTTACTACTTGGTGCTTTATAAGGAATTTGACCATTGTGTTATGAAGTAGATGCTCAATATCAAATAAAAAAACAAGAACATTAAAGAATGATATCAGCAAGAGTGCCAATGTTCAGTGAAGACCCATATATTAAGAACTGCAAAAAAAGTTTATTACTTGAACTAATGGCTTTATTAATTTTGATTCTTCATCCATAAGATGGAAAAGAAATCACTTTATGTGTTCCCTTATTGTTAGTTGGGAGATTGCAAGTAGTAATGAGAGTTGAGAATTATTTAGTTAATTCATTAGTTCAACAGCATTGTGAAATCACTGCACTAAGAACATTAGTTTTGTTTTCTATTAAATTTCTATATCATGTAAATATTTTTAGAGATTTATTTAAAACATTTTATTTAAAACATTATTTAAAAGTGGAAACCCATTGAGTAGGTGGGTGAAAGATAACATCTCTATTGAAAAACAGCAAGGATTTAAAATTCTTTTTTTTCTTCCTTCCCTGCCTCTTCCTTATTTTACTTCTTTTTAAAATAACTCCTTATGGCTCATAAAACAAGTTAAAACATTTTAGCTAGGCCTTTTTAGTTCAAGGAAACTCAAACCATTATATACAATATGACACATACAACAATCGTTTAGTAAATATCTGCTCGTTCTCAAATATTTTTCTTTGGCAACAAACGCTACATCCCATGTATTATTTGGTAGATAAACTATGGGGGGTATGTTCTACTACAGCAGGGATTTTTTGTTGTTGTTCTTTGTTTCTTTGTTCTTTGTTTCAAGCTAAAATGGCTTGTTGCTTTGTAAAGAACTCCTATTTTTTAAATATGCAGGCATATTGTCTTTCTACTTAAAAATTATTTGTCAATTTTGTGCATGGGTGAATTAAATAATCATTTCAAGTTTGTTTTAAATATTAATATCACTAACCTTTTCTTTTACAAATAACATGAGGTTTTGGTTTACTGGACAACCTAATAATTCTGAAATACACCAATGTAAAAGAAGATGAGCCATTAGTTACCACAAACAACCATTAGTTTCATGAATTCTCAAGTATCTTAGAAATGTAACTTTGTACCACATTTTGTTTTATAGAGTAACACTAATGACATACAATTAATCTAGAATGCTTTGTGATAATAATGGTTGACAAAAAGGGGCGCCTGGGTGGCTTAGTCGGTTAAGCGTCCGACTTTCGCTTAGGTCATGATCTCGCAGTTCGTGGGTTCGAGCCCCACGTCGGGCTCTGTGCTGACTGCCAGCTCAGAGCCTGGAGCCTGTTTCAGTCTCTGACTCCCCCTCTCTATGACCCTCCCCTGCTCATGCTGTCTCTCTCTCTCTCTCTCTCTCTTAGAAATAAATAAAAAATATTAAAAAGAAAATAATGCTTGACAAAAAGATATATATTAGCAAAACAGTCTGATTGAATTTAGCATTTTGAGTTTACAATGTTGCAAAGGAATTTGTATTGTTGATATCTTATATCATAAAACTCATTTCTTTAGGTAGGGTAAAGGAAGAAGAATGTATGTATGTCTAATTCTTTAGCCAATTTGCCATAGTTGTACAGTACAACAAAGAATTGTTTTACAACTCTAGAATATTATTTCATTTTTCCTTAGAGGAGTTGGGGGGTGGGGAAAGGCAATGGGCAAGTTTACTGGCAACACTATCTGATTTCATCATTATTCTAATTTAATTCACATATGTCTAATTTCAAAAAGCAACTATTTTAAGTAAAACAAGGATTTTGTTGTCAATCCCTGAGGATTTAAATAATTCCAGTTGAATCATCAGAGACTAAATTTCCTTTCCCTTCTCTGTTCCCCACACCCTCACCCCACTCTCTTTGCTCAGGTCTTTTATATTGCACCAAATGTATTGTCTTAAAAACTTTTTCAAGTCACTTCTAAAGGACATAACTAATTTCAGTGATCACTAAGCTTCATTAATAAGTGACAGTATGATAATGGATCTAGTTAACAGCAATGGTCAATATTGACCACTAAGCCTTTTCATACAACAGACCAACCATGACCTTAAACTTTTTTCAAGTTATCTAAAAACCACAGTCATTCTTAGTAATGATTGTAATTTGTTCCTAAAAGTTACTTGTTAAATTTAAATATCTCTGTATTTTATTTACTTTGTGATTATGGTACTTACTTGTCCATAGAGATGGCTTTTTAAAAAACAAATCATGTCTATCAACTTGCTAGTAAGTTTTTGACTGATATTGGCTTTCTGTTTTCATATTACTTCATTTATTACATTATTAAATCAATTCTTTCTTGGAAGCCAAGAAAATGTTTTATACTGCAATATGGTTGTCTCCCTAGAGTTCATTAGCTCATTTGCCTTCAGTTAACTCTGTGTGCACCGCACTCCTCTCCTAACTGTCTTGATTCTGAAGTCGTAACTGCACATGCAGGCAGGGCACCCAGGTTGGTCTTGAACTGTCAAAGAAAATAAAAACTACTAATGACCTTACGCATTATCTACCGCATGCTTCTACTTGTTTATCAGTGCTGCCTCCAGAAGATGAAGAACTACTTGAGGCAAGGTCATGCCATGTAAGTCTGTAGCTCAATATATACTTGTTAATTAACTAAAGAATACTTGGATTTACGGAAAACTTTGGACGGCCCTTTCAATGACCTATTCATTGTGCTGTTACACTTTCAGCACTTTCAGAACTTTAATATGAAAAGGGGAGGAAGGGTGCTCCTTATTTGGAGTTACCCAGCTAGTTTATGATGATGCTAGTAATGCGTTACTCTGTTACTCAGTAGTCTTTCAATCCCATCAAGGTATGTAAATAGCCAAGTTATATATTCAAATTGAAAAAAAAATTTTGTATGTTTTTATTTATTATTGAGACAGAGAGAAACAGAGCATGAGTGGGGAAGGGGCAGAGAGAGAGGGAAACACAGAATCCAAAACAGGCTCCAGACTCTGAGCTGTCAGCACAGAGCCTGATGCAAGGATTGAACCCACAAACTGTGAGATCATGACCTGAGCCAAAGTTGGATGCTTAACTGACTGAGCCACCCAGGTACCCCATCAAGTTATATATTCATATGTGCTCACTTATTAGGATAAATTTGGGTTCAGAAATGAGAGCAAATGAATACTCTCAGACTTAATGAACCGAACTTTTTATGCAACTTAAAATCCATCAATTTGTTGCTGGCTGTTTAATTTAGGTAGATTTAATTTAAATCAAGTGTTTAAAATTTAAGTAAAAAACACACACAGCCTAGTGTTTTAAAATACATTCTTCTTGGGGCACTTGGATGGCTCAGTCAGTTAAGTGGTCAACTCTTAATTTTGACTCAGGTCATGATCTCATGGAGCCATGAGTTTGAGCCCTGCATTGGGCTCTGTGCTGACAGCATGGAGCTGCAGCATGGAGCCTGTTTTGGATCCTCTGTCTCCCACTGTCTGCCCCTTCCTGCTTGTACTTTCTCTGTCTCTCTTTCAAAAGTAAATAAACATTAATAAAATAAATAAATAATAAAATTCATTCTTCCTGAAGTCATTACTACTTTCTCTGACTTTTGGTATTTTTAAAAAAGTGTTTACTTATTTACTTTGAAAAGGGGTGGATGGGGAAGGACAGAGAGAGAGAGAAAGAGAGAGAGAGAGAATCCCAAGCAGGCTTTGAACTGTCAGCACAGAACCTGACACAGGGCATTCGATTCCATGAACCATGAGATGATGACCTGAGCAGAGATCAAGAATCAGATGCTTAACCTTTTCTGAGCGATTCAGGCACCCCCTCTAACTTTTAGCATTAACTGTCTGGTGAAACTGATCAAGTGGAAAGTTTATCTCAATGAAAAAACCATATTTTCAATAAAGAAACTTTTAAGTGTTATCTGATCAATGAATTAAGAGAAACTATAGCCTCAACTAACGTGCATTTTGCCTAGGTCGAGACAATAATCATTCCTTGATTATACTTGTGGAAGCAATAGCTAGTGAACTCAAATTTAGGCCTATTATCTCTTTTAGATAACATTCTGTGTTGAGCAACAAGAATGCTTTCACTGCCTTTTTCCAGGAAATCTTTTCTCATGGAATTTAAGACCAGAGGTTGTTTTAATGTTTTAAACTTTCATAACTTTATTTTCTAAAACAAGGAAGAACAGATGAGGATTACTTGTAATCAGAGCTTCTCCCGGATACTACTGACATGGTTACAAAAGTTGCGTTTGCTTTTCTAGACAAATTAGCAACTGTCTCTCATTCCCATGTTTCTCTAACAAAAGAGAGGCTGCATATGCTAGGCTGTCAGCTTTTCCAGCAGCATTCACAAATATTTTCCTTTGCTGCAAACGAAACCCTTGACTCAGTGTCTCACCCAGTAGACATTATTCATTTTGAAACAACACAGCTGTAATTCAGATTTTGTGTCTGATACCTTTCTTCATGAGTTAGATTGCAAAAGTAAGCCAAAATATTGGGAGAAGTACATTTAATAAGTTTCACTGAGAGAGAATCTGTCAGTGCAATTAACTTTCAAAGACTATAGTTAGGGGTGTTTCTATTGTTAGTAGAAATTTTCATTTCTAAGGATATTGCTGACTCAATTGGTTGATTTATCTTTAAGTATCACAACTTTGATAAAATGTATAAACAAATTATTAAATCAACAGGTTAATTTTTCATCTATTTTCTTTACCACTCAAAAGCAAATGGTGAAGGGTTATGTCCAGAGATATGGAAATATCTCTTTATGAAATAGTTCATGAAGCTTATAGCATCATCAAAGAGGGGTCAAAATGCATTTTGAATGCAGGATGGCACTTCATCCATGAAAAGGATACAAGGTGTGGGTATAGCATATATCTGAGTATAGGAGATGGGGAAAAGTGAGTCAGGGGAAGAATTTGGCATTCAGAGAGCAGATTGAAAAGAAGTAATTCCATTAACAGTACCAAAGAAGTTCAGAAAATGACATTAAGGTTTTCATAAAGCCAATAAAACATTATAACAAGGATTTGTGTAGAAAATAACATGTAGAGATCAAGGTCTGCATCAACATGGTCTTTCCTAAGCAAACATGGTATTAGTCATGAGGTTTGAAGTGTAGAAACAGGATTTCAGGACCAATAAAAGGGATTTAGAAAATAAAGCATTGATACTACGCTGGAAACTTTTCCAGACTCTAGACATGATCTCTTACACAGAAAGGGAAAAAAATGACTCTACCAAATTGGGGCCCAAACCGAGGATTTGTTCACAATTCCAGAAAGTCAAAAGATGAGAGTCAAACTAATGGCAACACTGACTTTATGTTGTTCTAGATTTTATGAATGTACTTTAATTTGGGACAGGATTGAGTCCAGTACAGACATGTAAAATAGTGGAAAGAACAGAGGGAAGAAAAGAAAATTAAACAGAAAAATATAGCAGAATAATTAAAAGGTCTAGAAAAACTGAGACACTTCCTTTTTCTGATAATGATGGAATAGGTTATTCAGATCACTCATGCTGTTGAAGCAATTTAAAACTTTGGTAAAAGATTAAAAATGAAATCTCCTGCTTAAAACATTAAGAAAATAACAAGATTGTCAACAGTTACCAATGGCAAAATAAAAGGAATGTTAGAAATCAAGTACACAAGCAAGCACAGATGCTACTTTTGCCCCATTGACATTTGTTAACCTAGATTAAGAACTTCCTATGATGGGATGCCTAGGTGGCTGAGTCTGTTGTCTGACTTCAGCTCAGGCCATGACCTCAGGGTTAGTGAGTTCGAGCCCCACATCACAGCACAGAACCTGCTATAGGTCTTCCATATCCCTCTCTCTCTGCCCCCCTCTGCTTGCACTCTTTCACAAAAACAAATTTAAGAAAGCATTAACAAAAATTAGCAAAAAACTTCCTATGATGAACAGCTATGAATTTCAAGCTAAGAGAGTACATAAGATAGAGAGTCTCACAGGAGGCCCTCATATTATCTTGGATTCTGGATGAATGTGAACAAGAAGAGAACTAGTTCTTGTATGGAATTATAATCCAGGCTTCTACCCCTTCAGTGCTCCAACGAATTTGAAACTGACATGGTTGAAGGTGGACATGGACAGGTGGAATACCTGGTCATCTGTCAGAAAAGCACACAGATCTTGCCCCCAAAAGGAAATTTTCCATAAGTTCAAAATTCTAAAAATATAACTGGCGATAAAAGAGACTTGGTCACAAAGGAAATGACTGTGAACCAGAAGAAACAAGAAAAAAAAAAGTAATACTTTACGATGATGAGATGATTAGATGCAGACTAAGAAATTACTGTCTTAATTATTAAGAAAAAATAATAAAATACAAGATTAAAGGTATCTACAGCAAATAGGAATCTGTTAAAGTGGCATACCATATTTGAAAAAAAATCACATTGAAATTATAGAAAAAGCCTCCACAGATATGTTAAAAGCAGATTAAACAGTTGCAGAGGGAGCTTATGATTTGTAATATGGGTTAGAATAATTATCTGAACAGCATGGAATGATGAAAATGTGGAAATTTTCATATGTGACTCAAAAAGAGTAAACTGTAAAAGAGTTTAGCATATGTATAATAGGAAGATAGGGAGGGAGACAAAGGCAGAAAATAAAAGAGAAAACTTAGAATTTTCAAGACCTGATAAAAGATATTGCATTACTCAGAAACCTGCATCAATAAGAGTTTGACAAATGACCTCCACAGTCCAGTGGCACAACAAATTTACTTTTGTTGGTCCCAGTTTTTCTAATTGGTTGAGGAGCAAGTTAGTATTGTTCTATATAACTCATTTGGGGACTAGCAGCTAATTTGAACATGCATTTCTCATGCTGATCAGCAATAGAATAAGGGCAAATGGAAACACTAGGTATTCATAGAGCCTTACCCCTCGTACATTTCACTGATCAAAGCACATTATACAGATATGCTCATTATCAATGAGTCCATTGTAAACCAAGGAATATTCAAGCAAGGAAGAAAGAGTTGTGAGAATATAACAAAACATCACAGACACACATCCACTATTTCAGGGAGTTTAATTAACCTTAGGAAATGATTGAGTGAATAGACACATCCACTATTTCAGGAAGTTTAATTAACCTTAAAAATGATTGAATGAATAGATAAACAAAGATCAAAAATAAAGGAAACTTAAGTGTAATTAGAGAAAACATATTGCCTTCAAAGTAGTGACAATTAGTTGACTTTTCAACACTTTTAGCAACAGCAACAATAGTAATTATTTTTTAATACAGGTGGGCTTAAAGTGTTCATGTTAAAAGACAAAGATTTGTCAGACTCGATGAAAAAACAATCTAATTAATTAACTAGTTAAAAAGATATATCTATAACAAAACATACAGAACAAGTGATGTTTGGAAGGTAAAAAAAAATGTATTGTAAAAACACTGGGTAAAAGAAATCTGTGTAGGAGTGTCTGGGTGGCTCAGTTGGTTAAGCCTCCAACTTTGGCTCAGGTCATGATCTCATGGTCTGTGGGTTCGAGCCCCTCATCGGACTCTGTGCTGCCAGCTCGGAGCCTGGAGCCTGCTTCAGATTCTGTGCCTCCCTCTCTCTAACCCTCCCCTGCTCTCTCTCTCTCTCTCTCTCTCAGAAATAAATTTAAAAAAAAAATTAAAAAAAAAAAGAGATCTGTGTAACTTGACAACTCTTTTCTCAAGATAGGTTTTCATAAATGGTAATGAGCACACAGACCAGCCATGTGAAAACAATTCTCATATATTATCTTCTTTCTAAATTCTGTGTCTTCACTTTCCTTGGAGCAGATCTTCCCTGTGTTTAATAATTACCTGTGATTTTCTATAAATACTAAATGCTCATTATATGGTTATAAAAATCTTTTTTTACTTGAACCATAAGGGCAAAAGTATCTCATTTTATAATCTTTGTCATTCTCAAGTATCTCTACTGAATAATAGTGGTTACTACTAGAATATTACAATATACTGTGGATCTTTGCAGATTCAAATACAATTGAGTGTTTCTCAAGACCCATTATCAATTGATATACTTGATTATATTTCACTTGTCTTTCTCATTTTGAGAAGTCTAGAATGCAAGAAACTCATATACCATATCATCTTTTCCCTTACATGGGAATGACAAATAAATTATTTTTACTAAAAACATTTCAAAGATACTAATCCTAGATTTTAGGTACATGTTAGCGAGTCTAAGTGTTAATGAAAAACAGAGCTGAAGAGATTAGATGGGATTGTATGAGCTTAAATGTCTACACTCTTAGAAATTGGAGGGGCATTTTTTTTTTTTTTTTTTTTAGATTTTACTTT